>NC_057797.1:303593835-303803821 GCF_018294505.1 Triticum aestivum
GTGACCAGCAGAGTAGTTATCCGCCACGGTTCGCGGATGGTGTGCACCCAGGAGCTGCGCAAGGTGACGAGCAAGGCCTGTCACCCCTCCCCGAACGAAAAGAGGAAAGGAGGAAAAGGGGAAGGGGCAGAGACAATAGTGGCATCACCCATAATGGGTATATGCCGCTACCATCGCTCCAGCAAACCGGAAGGCGCACACCTCGTCGACAACGGCCCCAAGGCCTCTTGGGGGCAATACTGGGATAACCAATGATCTCTAGCTCCTCCTTTCGTATGAGCTTCAAAGAGACCAAGAGGTTCATCGCACCAAGAACCAAGCTCACTCCCCGAGCTTCAGCACCAACATGAGGTAGCAATTGCCCCGAACAGAAGACCTGGGGCTAGCGCCGGGCCCTTCCCTTCAACATTACCAGAAGAAGCAGAGAACCAGGAAAGAAGGAAGAGAGGGATGCAGAGGCGGACGACTTCACCCTCCTTCGCCCCTCCTTTTATAGGCCGGGCGGGGAAGGGCAGCTGCTCCGTCGACAGGCAATCGCCGCCCTCCTCCGCCAATTCAAGACGGATGGACCAACTACAAGATGCTCTTCCGCACCATGCGCCTCCGTTACTTACCCCGTGCTATGCGTGCATCATACATGGCTAAGGATAAGAGTGTGCTGTGGGAAGAGTAATTTGGCGATTTCTACCCCGTGTGTTAAAGTCCTTCACGGGCCATCACGGTCGTGGCCCCACCACTGTTGGCTTTAAACCATGCGCAAGGAAATCGGAAACCGCCCCCAAGAACAAGACTAATGAAGCAGCAATGGAAAAACTTCAAAGGGGCCAAACCCTTCAGCAGCCCTGCCTATGCACTTATTAGGCCCTACCCCGCCGATGCTCAGCAGCATGATCGGGGTAGGCCCGGGGGCTTCTATCGGTGCAACAGACCCCAGGTATGTTGCCCACCTATGTGTATGCACAAGATCAAGATTGGAGCACCAGCTTAAGCCAGAGATTGAAAAACCAAGAGACTTGAAGAATGAACATGCAGCTTAGAGAGATCAAGATCAAGCCAAAGGGAGAGGATATCGGCAATAGAAGGGCCTCCCTCGCCGGGCAGGTGATCCTGGCAAGGGGCCAGACCACCACTAAAAGCAAGCAGCCAAGACTCCCCGGCAGCACCTGCCGGGGCTTGCGGGGCCTGAACCACCCCGCCGACCACGCAAGAATGACCCACATCGTCAATCAGTGCGGTGTCAAGCCGCAAGGTGATTAAGTGGCAGCATTCGCCACATGGCAGCCATCTCCTATAGAAGAAACCAGAGGTGACACCCGTCTAGCGAGGTATCAAGAGAACAGGCGTGGAGCTAGCAAGATAAGCCCGGCAGGCCTTGTCGGGCAACTAGTGATGTGACTCTGAGCGGTGCATTTAATGCACCCTGCCAGCCCGCAGAGTTAGGTATGATAGCACTATTTGCTATCATATCACTGGGTAATGACTGTTTTGCCACTGTGGTGACCCCTTAATCTATAAATGGAGGCCCATGGCAGTCGTAGGAGGGGGTTAGAGGGTTGGAAACTTGACAAAACCCAAGCCATCATACGCTTGTGGTAACCGTAGCCCTGAGGCAGACCATGCCGGGCCAGTGTACCACATACCACCACATTCATTTTCACCATCAATCCACCAAAGCAGGAGTAGGGTTTTACGCCTCGTGGCGGCCCGAACCTGGGTAAATTTCTTGTGTGCTCTCTGTCGTGCTGCCACGCGCTGGTCTGCTCTTTGTGCAACACGACGTCCCCCGCCATACCAGCAAGGGGCCCTCCGGTCCCATAGGTGGCCGCAGACATCCCGCGACAGTATTGTTGAGGATAATGAAGCTATGCTTGCACGTTTTGTTAGTGGATTAAATAGAGAGATTTAAACCATTTTAGAGTATAAGGAGTATAACAACATCACTCGTTTATTCCATCCTGCTTGCAAAGCTGAACGTGAAGTGCAGGATCGACAAGCATTGACGCGGACTAATTTTTCTGCAGGTCGATCTTCATCATGGACACCGTATGCACCTTCTACTTCCACACGTTCTGCTAAACCAGCACCTCGTTATCTGCCACCTCCTGCCGTGATACAAGAAAGCAGGCACTACCACCACTATCTGCCAAAAGCACACTGGTAGGGCCTGTATAGAGCTCTTCTTCATCCATGGCATCAACACGGCACACACATGATATTATTTGTCGTTGTTATAAGGGTAGAGGTCATTATGCGAGAGAAAGCAAATCTCCATGTGTTATGATTGCTACCAAGGATGGTGGGTATGAGTCCGTTGGTGGCAATGATGAGGATACGTTGGCTCTTATTACAAGTGAAGAACACAGTGTAGATGATTCTGATCATGAGACGTGATACATGGCTACTGAAGATGCTGACGGGTATGGGTGTTTAGTTTCTCAACGTGTTTTGTGTGTGCAGGTCACACAAGCTGAGAAAAGTCAGAGGAATAATTTGTTCCATACAAAGGGAGTTGTGAAAGAACATTATGTTTGCGTTATCATAGATGAGGGTGCTGCAACAACTTGGCTAGTATGGAGATGGTGGAGAAGCTATCTCTCACCACAAGACCACATACATATCCTTACTACATCCAATGGTTCAACAACAACGGCAAGGTTAAGGTAACACGTACTATTCATGTGCATTTTAGTGTCTCTACATATTCTGATTATGTTGATTGTGAGGTGGTACCCATGCAAGCATGTTCCTTATTACTTGGTAGACCATGGCAATTTGATAAAAATTCTGTACACCATGGTAGAAACAATCAGTATACTCTTGTTCATAAGGATAAACATATTACTTTGCTTCCTGTATCGCCTGATTCCATTTTGAAAGATGATATTAATAGAGCTAATAAAGCAAATCAGGAGAAAAATAAGAGTGAAAATCAGATTGTGGCAAAAGAATTTGAGCAACAAACGAAGCCTAATAATAAACCATCTACTGTTGTTTCTGAAATTAAATTGAAAAGTGCATGTTTACTTACTGCCAAATCTGATATTGATGAGCTAGATTTTAGCAAATCTGTTTGCTATGCTTTTGTGCGGAAATAGGCAAACGTGCCTTCCTCTTTGCCTCAAGCTTTCACTAACATTTTGCAGGAGTTTGCTGACGTCTTTCCACAATATGTGCCATGGGGATTACCACTTATTCGAGGGATTGAGCATAAGATTGACTTAATTCCCGGTGCTTCGCTGCCAAACCATGCGCCATACCGTACCAATCTAAAGGAGACAAAGGAGATTATGCATCAAGTATAGGACCTCCTTGACAAAGGTTATATACACGAATCTCTTAGTCCTTGTGATGTTCCTATTATACTAGTGCCAAAAAAGGATGGTACGTCGCATATGTGTGTTGATTGTATAGGCATTAATAATATTACTATTCGTTTACGTCATCCTATTCCTAGGCAAGATGATATGCTCGATGAATTGAGTGGCTCTATAATATTCTTCAAAGTTGATTTGTGTAGTGGATACCATCAAATTCGTATGAAATTGGGAGATGAATGGAAAACAACATTTAAAACTAAGTTTGCATTATATGAGAGGTTAGTCATGCCTTTTGGGTTAACTAATGCACCTAGTACTTACACGATATTAATGAACAAAGTTTTACGTGGTTTCATTGGACGATTTGTGGTAGTTACTTTGATGATATATTGATTTATAGCAGATCTTTGGAGGAACATTTGGAACATTTACATGTTGTTTTTATTGCTCTACGTGATGCATGTTTGTTTGGTAACTTTGGGAAGTGCACCTTTTGCACCAACCAAGTATCTTTTCTTGGCTATGTTGTTACTCCACAGGGAATTCAAGTTGATAAAGCCAATGTTGAAGCTATTGAGAGTTGGCCCCAGCCCAAAACGGTCACACAAGTAAAGAGATTCCTTGGCCTCGCTGGTTTCCATAGCCGTTTTGTGAGAGATTTCAGCATCATTGCTGCACCTCTCAATGAGCTTACAAAGAAGGATGTGCCTTTTGTTTCGGGTACCGCACAGGAAGAAGCCTTCACGGTATTGAAAGATAAATTGACACATGCTCCTCTACTCCAACTTCTTGATTTTAATAAGACTTTTGAGCTTGAATGTGATGCTAGTGGAATTGGATTAGGAAGCATGTTATTACAAGATGGTAAACTTGTTGCATACTTTTCTGAAAAATTGAGTGGGCCTAGTCTGAATTACTATACTTATGATAAGGAATTATATGCTCTTGTTCGGACTTTGGAAACATGGCAACATTATTTATGGCCCAAAGAATTTGTTATTTTTTCTGATCATGAATCTTTGAAGCATACTAGAAGTCAAGCAAAACTGAACCATAGACATGCTAAATGGGTTGGATTCATTGAGACTTTCCCATATGTCATTAAACACTAGAAGGGTATAAAAATGTTATTGCTGATGAATTGTCTTGTCATTATACTATGCTTTCACAACTTAACTTTAAAATATTTGGTTTGGAGACCATCAAAGATCAATATGTGCAGATCCTGAATTTAAAGATGTATTGCAGAATTGTAAATAAGGGAGAACATGGAACAAGTTCGTCGTTAACGATGGATTTGTGTTTCGTGCTAACAAGCTAGGCATTCCATTTGGCTCTGTTCAACTTTTGTTGTTGCAGGAGGCGCGTGGAGGAGTATTAATGGGACACTTAGGCGTGATGAAGATGAGGGATATACTTGCTACAAATTTCTCTTGGCCAAAGATGAGACGGGATGTTGAGCACTTTGTTGCTTGCTGCACTACATGTCAAAAAGCTAAGTTACGACTCAATCCTCATGGTTTATATATGCCTTTGCCTGTACCTAGTGTTCCATGGGAGGATATATCTATGGACTTTGGTTTGGGTTTACCTCGAACAAAGAAGGGGAGGGATAGCTCATTTCTTGTCGTGGATAGGTTCTCGAAAATGGCACACTTTATACCTGTCGGATCACGGGTTCCGGAAATACCCTTAAGGTTCGAACACTGGGGTGCGCGCGAAGATCTCCCCCCTACCGATCCATGTTCTAGCTTAGCTAAGATCTTACGAACTAACTTGACGAACTCACAACAAAAAGACACAAGATTTATACTGGTTCGGGCCACCGTTGTGGTGTAATACCCTACTCTATTGTGGTGGTGATGGATTGCCTCTTGTGCTGAGGATGAACAGTACAAGGGGGAGAACAGCCTCCTGAGGTTGAGGTGTTCTTGTGCTTGGTGGCCAAGGATGTGGTGGCTCCAATCACTGATCTCCGATCTCCCCCCCCCCCCCCCAGCTAGGGTCGTGGCTAGTCCTATTTATAGAGGTCCTAGTCCTCTCCCCAAATATTGAACGGGAAGGGAGCCAACAACGGCCAATTTGAAAGGGGACAACTAGTACAAGCTATCCTGACAAAAGTGGTCTTCGCCTACCAAAGGCTCTGGTGGTGACGCCGTCTTGGGCTCCACGGTGACCTCCATCTTGCCATCCTTCCGGTCTTGGTCTCGTTGCACCAATATGGAAACCTTTGCTTGATGCCTCGGTACTCTGCGCCTGCACTTGCCCCCTTAGCACCATAGAGGAAACAAGGATGCTGCGAGCGCTAGCGCCCGCTAGCACCCGTCTGGTCTCGATCGTCATGGCTTACGTCACGAGAACCTCGCGAGGTTTGCCTGGCCTTGAACTCTCCGCCCCTCGTGAGCCAGCCTGGTGAGGCCGCTCCTGAGGAGGTCCTGCGTCATCCGCCTCACAAGGGTCTTGATTGCCTCATTGATGAAGATGTGTCATATAGGCCTGCTAGCAAAGCCACGCCGTGGGCCGCATGCAGGCAAGTTTGGGGACCCCTGTTCCCAGAACGCCGACAGTAGCCCCCGGGCCCAAGGCACGTTCGAGCTTGGCTTCGAGGCGAAGCCAAAGGTCAACCGCGGTGCACCGCAGGCCCCAATAGCTTGCAGCCTTGGTTGACGCATGGTGGTTGATTGGACGTGGGCGTCTCCGCTTCCCCATGCTGCCTTGATACCCGCCTGGTTAACGGCCACCGCGGTCTACACGGTTATTCTTCCATCTCTTGCGCCATCCTCCTTCAATTCCTCTGCTTCCCCCCAGACTCTGCTCCTCTTTCCAATCTGACCTAGCTCTGCTCGCCCCATCGCCATGGCACCGACGCAAGCGGATAAGGGGTAGAAGCCTCTGTCTTTGGCTAGTGCGCCCCCGGCCGCCGAGCCCGCAGTTGGCCGATCGCTGGTGCTCAACGATGAGGCCATGGGCAAGGTGTGTCCCATGCTTGCCTCCAGCTTCAATGAGTGGGGAAAGACGGTGGCTTGGCCTGCATCTCGCACTCGCATTGACCGGGCGGCCACTAAGGTCCCTTTCTTCATCGACGCCCTTTGGGCTGGCTTGGTCCCTCCTTTCTCCGCCTTCCTCAACGCAGTGCTTTCCCATTATCAGATCCACATGCTGCACCTTGATCCACAATCCGTGAACCTTCTTGCCGTCTTCGCCTTTGTCTGCGTGGCCATGGTAGGCATTGCTCCCTCCGTGGCTCTTCTCCGCCACTTCTTCTTGCTGCACCTGAGCGATCCTCGGCAGAGCTCCGAATGCTTGAGCTTTCAAGCCGTGGCTGCGACGGCCGATGACAAGATCGACTTAGAACTTCCACCATCCACGAGCGATTTTCGGACATGGTGGGTGTTTGTTGATGCCGGAGTGCTCAGCCCCCTGCTCTCCCCTCCGTCGGGGCTCGCCATTCCTAAATCCAGTTGGTGCCACCGGAGACTCGCCGATCCGTGCCTTGTCCCCGTCTGGCTCAGGTTGAGGTGGCTCAAAGACCTTGGCGTGACTGCGCCTATGGTGGTGAGGGAGTTCGTCCAACGCCGAATCACTCTGCTTCAGCGCCACTCCCGGCCGATGTGGGCCTTGCTCAGCAGCCAGGACCACATGAGACTTCAGGAGTCTAAGCTCCCCCCTTGAGGCGCGGCGAACGATGCTTGAGGTCCTAACGGGCGTCCCGTTGCTAGACGACTTGTCGAGGAAGAGTTGTGTTTTGTACCGCTGCTCGAACAAGATGACCTTCGCGGAGCGGATGCCCTCCTTCCAAGACTGGGGGTTGTGCCCAGTTGGCCTCGTGGGGCCCCATGAGAACCCCATCGTCATGGTCCCTCTCCTCAACGTTGGTGTCAAGCTCACCCCAAGTTTTGGTGCAGGGGGCGAGCACCGCTGGGGGCCGATAGTGAAGGTGCCAAGATGCTGATGCCGCCCAGGGCTCTCGAGGCATCGACCTCGAGGTCTCGTGACTCTTTCCCTGGGGCGGCGGTTGAAGGGGCCGGGGCTCTTGAGGCCTCGGCAAGTCACTGCGAGGAAGATCCGACTAGCTCTCCTCAGCTTGGCGCTTCTGAGGCTGCCCCTCCAAGCACTTCTCCAGCCGCGCCTCGTGTCGGCCGCCATGTCCAGCCCTTCGGCCAGCTTTGCATGGACTTCGAAGAACTCTGCAAGAGGAAGGGGTCCCCGAGCTACGGCAGCAGCACCTTTGAGCCGTTAAAACGGAGGGAGTATATCCTCGTTGACGAGTAAGTACCTCATCTTGGTGATCTTCTGCGTGTTGCTTTCCTTCCTGGCAATTATCTCCTCAGGACCCCTTCTGCCAAGGCCGCGAAATCTCCTGAGAAGCAGCTCCCTCTCGCCCCTTCTCCCCCGCCAAACTCGAGCGCCGCTGGCTCATGCGCTGCCCACAGCGTGGGGTCAACCGTGGGAGTTGGCCCATCATCAAGGTGTCTTGAGCTTGCGCCTTCACCGTCTTTTCTTCACGGCCTTGTTCGGAGCACAGCAAGCATGCCAAGGGCTCCTCCCCTGGGCACGAATGATGGCTGGTTGGCTTCGATCCTGGGGTCTTCTTCAAGCAGCGGGCCCCATTTAGTTTGGGACCCTCGCGAGGCCCAGCTGGCGCCTAGGGCAGCGCCAGCCCCCAACCCCCTGCTGAGAGGGGGCGCACCGCTACAAGCGTCGCCCACAGCCCCCGTGGTGGAGGATGAGATGGGCCGTGCACTTGAGTTCGAGCACGGGCGTAGCATTGTTTGTCGTGAGCTCTTCCAGGAGGCTATGGGTGCGATGAACCCACTCGACGAAGAACTTGTGGGTGTCGACGCACGCCTTGAGGCTGAGGGTCTTCGGTTGGCGGAGGAGTGGCACCAGGTGAAGGTGGCCATCAACCTCGGGCGCCACCAGCGCGAGCTGGATAATGTGAAGGTTGAGGCTTCCCTCGCAGCCTCCTGTGAGGCCTGCTCCCGATCTCTGGAAGAGGCTCGGGAAGATGACCACCATTGTGAGGCCGCGGAGAAGCACGCGTGGGAGCTCCAAGCCTGGCGCGCTGTCTTGGATTAGCAGGTGGAGGCGCATAGGGCTGCCCTTGCGTCGTTGAGGGGGACGCCCACCGATGAGGAAGAGATCCGGAAGCGCGAGGAGGTGCAGGCGCTGGAAGCTGTGGAGCGCAGCCTTGAACTCGAACGGCTAGAGACGAGGGAGCGCCAGGTTGCTCAGGCGGTGGACGACGTCGGCGCCCGCGAGGTCAGGGCCCAGGAGGAGGTCGACCGCCAGGTGGCTGAGGCTCGTGCGGATCTCGAGAGCAGGCACGACCTGAAGCTGAAGCTCATGGAAGCCGGTGCCACTGGTAGAACTGCTGCCCTCAAGTCCGGGTTGGTCGAGGTGGAGCGGCGAGAGGAGGCCGCCGCAACCACCCTGGCCTCGGCGCGTCCCACGTTTCCCTGCAGTTTACCCTGTGAAAACTTGTGTGTGGCCCCGGAAGATTGTAAGAGCATTTTGAGAGGGGGAGCCCCTCATGTAAACAAATCGCAGCTTTTTATCCTTCTGTGTCAAATTGGGTATGCGTCTTCAGAAGCTCACATATCACTACTAGGGAAAAGCCTAGCAGCAGCGCGGGTTTTTGGCCTTTTAGTAGCGCGGGGGCCGGCGCTACTAATAAGGCGCTACAGCTAACGTATAGCAGTAGCGCTGGTCCACCCGCGCTACTGCTACACAAGTGTTGCAGCAGCGCGCTTAAAGGAACCTCGCTGCTGCTAATAGCTATAGCGCGCTTCCCCTGTGCACGCTACTGCTACAACCGCGCTGCTGCTAACTTTTCTCCACTCGCTACTGCTAAATTTATTAGTTTTTTGTTTTTTTTGGCATATTTGTTTTGTATTTGAACAGGCTTTATAGAAGAATCTTTAGCACATACAAATGTCATCACGATACACATACAAATGCCTGCGAGACCACAAATGTAATCATAGCATATACATACAAATAGTCTCGTCATAACCATCATCCAACACAAAGTGGTATCTTGTCATCATCTCGAAAATAGCGATACATGCAAGTCTCGAATACTTGCAACTATAATTTCATCCATCTAAAAAAAGGTATACGCGAGAAAAGCTATCACTATGAGTGAGGGCGGAACTATGCAGTACATGAGATGGCGGTTACGAGCCCTCTCTCGCGCTAGCGTGAACCTCAAGTAACAAGCTTCTCCTTCTTGTCTGCTTTTGAAGCCTTTATGGACGGCGTCCGAGAACCCATTCACTTGCGCCTGACACTCATGCCACTCATTGTACACCCCCGGAACCTTCTCTTTGTACACGACATAGCAGTTCCATCTTGCCATCAAGAAACTAGGTACCTGTTAGAGATGCATGTTCATGAAGAGGATGTACAATCATATATATGCAACAAAATATACTAGAGAACACCGAAAAAGAAAGGGTTAGCAACTAGATGCAACATATAGTATGCAAATTAATTAACTAGTGGTACGCGGGTCATCGTACGCAAACTAACAAAGTAGTGTTACGCAAGTTCGGCAGGGATCATGGACATCACAAAGTTGCATCGCTATAAATAGTATACAAGTTCAACCGACACATATCATCATCATCGGCATCATAAATCACTAGAAGTTCCATCCTTCCATATCATCGAGGATGGACCCTAGCTTCTTGAACGGCATGAGGTCTAGACGTTGCATGCCTATGCGAGTTCGGATGTCAGCTCGCGATATAGGGCCGTGGTGGAATATCCCCTTCTCATCGACGACTTCTTTCATGATGATCATCGCAATGTCGCTTTGGATGCGAAAGAAGTCATCTCTAAGTTTATAATCCGCTTCTCCATGAGATTCTAGCCACTTGTGGATATGATCATCATTTCTGCTTCTCATGTGAAGCTTTTGATGATTCGTGTTGAACTGAATCATGATATGGAGGATGTACAATCCATCCTTCTTGCTTGGTTTTGGGACTTGGATGCAGGAGAAGTTAGTTTTATGCGCGAGACCCATCTTCTTGTTCCTTTGTTTCCTGATCTGCATGTGGCCACCTCTAAAGCTCAAGCCTTGGAGAGCATCATCTAGAATATTCATTATGTGGGTGTAGTCTTTTTTCTCGTAGTCTCTCGAAGGGTCAAAATACACGGCGTGGGAGACTTGCGGATAAAGAATGATAAGGACGGCGCGCCCGTTGCTGCGGGGAAAAGACACCTCAAATTATTCCCCATAGAGAGAGAAGGAATGATTGAAATGTATGAAAGGGTTGTTCGAAACTGACTTACTTTGGATGATAAGGCACTAGGACAATTTCCCGGTCCTTATTCTGTACCATGAAGTTTTGGAGGTAGTCCCTAGCAGTTTCACGCTCAAAGTCGCCGAGACTCAAGAAAGACTCGTGCATGTAGTACGGATCCGCCACACAGATTTGTGAGACTTCTTCACTGTTCATGACAGAGCTCATATGTAGTGCAAAAAGGTGGACAATTGTAAAATCGAGCTGCCTTGTCAGAAACATCTCAAAGATATGGTCAAACCGCAGGAAGAACACCTCCCGGGCCGTGTCTCGACATAGCACTTGTCCTCAGGGACACGAGCCGCGTATGTCGGATATCCTGGATGCTTTGAGGCTAGTAGGCTTTTCTCAGTCGACAGCACATGGTCGTGCAGTCTCCTGAGATCCCCTGATAGTGCCTCCAGCGGTTTCGGCGGTAGCATCGGCTCGCCCGTGAGATGGAACATGGCCGCACTTTTAACGAGTACACACTCTTCAGAATGCATCGTTTGGCTGCTATGTGGTCTGACTTGTTTGGAGGCAGCTATCTTCCCCGATCTCTTTCTCTCCTTTTTCTTGGGCACACCTTCTAGACCCTTCCTTCGGTGTCGGTGTCGGCGCCAGTACCATCATCGAGGCGGACATGCAAACCTTGCTTAGCAGTCAAAAAGTCGAGGTAGTCTTGTTCACCCTCATAATCCATCTCGTCTGCATCTTGGTCAGAAGGCCCAGCTTCTTCGTTGTTCGACATGTTTCCTATGATTAAGTGTCCTCATTTATTTCTGAAAGTACGAATAAATGAGAAATGAGATAAAAAAGAAATATATGTGCCAGCACTCGATATGCCAACTATGTGGCACAAATCATGCCTTTATTCACGGGAAATTTCGGCATGACCTTTGCTAAAAATGGACATATCGAGCGCCTGAAATTCACCGGAACGTAAATGAATCAACATTCCGGCGTAACATAGGAAACTCGGATCATTTACCAAAACATGACATGTCCAAAACATGACATATCCACATATCACATGTCCAGTTCAAATTTGCATATAAATTCAACCAATTTTGAAACCTATCTAAATTCATAACTAAATAGATAACCTAATTAACATAACTAAAACCTAAGTAAATTAACCCTAGCTAGCAGAGAGAGAGAGGGGGGTGGTTTACAGAGGGTGCAGGGCGAGGAGGCAGGCCCAACGACGGCCGAGGTTGGGAGGGGAGGAAGCAGAGGAGGGAGGCGAGTGCCGACGGGTCGGGGGCGAGCGCGCCTTGGTCAGGGGGCGGCGGGGTAGGGGGCGAGCGCGCCGGGGTCGGGGGCGGCGGGGTCGGGGGCGGGCGCGACGGTGCGACGGGGCCGGGGAAGAGAGAGTGGGGATTTGGGGGAAAAGAGGCGGGATGAAGCAGGGAGAGGGAGAAGACATATCCGGCTGATCCCACGTTTCCCTGCAGTTTACCCTGTGAAAACTTATGTGTGGCCCCAGAAGATTGTAAGAGCATTTTGAGAGGGGGAGCCCCTCATGTAAACAAATCGTAGCTTTTTATCCTTCTGTGTCAAATTGGGTATGCGTCTTCAGAAGCTCACATATCACTACTAGGGAAAAGCCTAGCAGCAGCGCGGGTTTTTGGCCTTTTAGTAGCGCGGGGGCCGGCGCTACTAATAAGGCGCTACAGCTAACGTATAGCAGTAGCGCTGGTCCACCCGCGCTACTGCTACACAAGTGTTGCAGCAGCGCGCTTAAAGGAACCTCGCTGCTGCTAATAGCTATAGCGCGCTTCCCCTGTGCATGCTACTGCTACAACCGCGCTGCTGCTAACTTTTCTCCACTCGCTACTGCTAAATTTAGTAGTTTTTTGTTTTTTCGGCATATTTGTTTTGTATTTGAACAGGCTTTATAGAAGAATCTTTAGCACATACAAATGTCATCACGATACACATACAAATGCCTGCGAGACCACAAATGTAATCATAGCATATACATACAAATAGTCTCGTCATAACCATCATCCAACACAAAGTGGTATCTTGTCATCATCTCGAAAATAGCGATACATGCAAGTCTCGAATACTTGCAACTATAATGTCATCCATCTAAACAAAGGTATACGCGAGAAAAGCTATCACTATGAGTGAGGGCGGAACTATGCAGTACATGAGATGGCGGTTACGAGTCCTCTCTCGCGCTAGCGTGAACCTCAAGTAACAAGCTTCTCCTTCTTGTCTGCTTTTGAAGCCTTTATGGCCGGCGTCCGAGAACCCATTCACTTGCGCCTGACACTCATGCCACTCATTGTACACCCCCGGAACCTTCTCTTTGTACACGACATAGCAGTTCCATCTCGCCATCAAGAAACTAGGTACCTGTTAGAGATGCATGTTCATGAAGAGGATGTACAATCATATATATGCAACAAAATATACTAGAGAACACCGAAAAAGAAAGGGTTAGCAACTAGATGCAACATATAGTACGCAAATTAATTAACTAGTGGTACGCAGGTCATCGTATGCAAACTAACAAAGTAGCGTTACGCAAGTTCGGCAGGGATCATGGACATCACAAAGTTGCATCGCTATAAATAGTATACAAGTTCAACCGACACATATCATCATCATCGGCATCATAAATCACTAGAAGTTCCATCCTTCCATATCATCGAGGATGGACCCTAGCTTCTTGAACGGCGTGAGGTCTAGACGTTGCATGCCTATGCGAGTTCGGATGTCAGCTCGCGATATAGGGCCGTGGTGGAATATCCCCTTCTCATCGACGACTTCTTTCATTATGATCATCGCAATGTCGCTTTGGATGCGAAAGAAGTCATCTCTTAGTTTATAATCCGCTTCTCCATGAGATTCTAGCCACGTGTGGATATGATCATCATTTCTGCTTCTCATGTGAAGCTTTTGGTGATCCGTGTTGAACTGAATCATGATATGGAGGATGTACAATCCATCCTTCTTGCTTGGTTTTGGGACTTGGATGCAGGAGAAGTTAGTTTTATGCGCGAGACCCATCTTCTTGTTCCTTTGTTTCCTGATCTGCATGTGGCCACCTCTAAAGCTGAAGCCTTGGAGAGCATCATCTAGAATATTCATTATGTGGGTGTAGTCTTTTTTCTCGTAGTCTCTCGAAGGGTCAAAATACACGGCGTGGGAGACTTGCGGATAAACAATGATAAGGACGGCGCGCCCGTTGCTGCGGGGAAAAGACACCTCAAATTATTCCCCATAGAGAGAGAAGGAATGATTGAAATGTATGAAAGGGTTGTTCGAAACTGACTTACTTTGGATGATAAGGCACTAGGACAATTTCCCGGTCCTTATTCTGTACCATGAAGTTTTGGAGGTAGTCCCTAGCAGTTTCACGCTCAAAGTCGCCGAGACTCAAGAAAGACTCGTGCATGTATTACGGATCCGCCACACAGATTTGCGAGACTTCTTCACTGTTCATGACAGAGCTCATATGTAGTGCAAAAAGGTGGACAATTGTAAAATCGAGCTGCCTTGTCAGAAACATCTCAAAGATATGGTCAAACCGCAGGAAGAACACCTCCCGGGCCGTGTCTCGACGTAGCACTTCTCCTCAGGGACACGAGCCGCGTATGTCGGATATCCTGGATGCTTTGAGGCTAGTAGGCTTTTCTCAGTCGACAGCACATGGTCGTGCAGTCTCCTGAGATCCCCTGATAGTGCCTCCAGCGGTTTTGGCGGTAGCATCGGCTCGCCCGTGAGATGGAACATGGCCGCACTTTTAACGAGTACACACTCTTCAGAATGCATCGTTTGGCTGCTATGTGGTCTGACTTGTTTGGAGGCAGCTATCTTCCCCGATCTCTTTCTCTCCTTTTTCTTGGGCACACCTTCTAGACCCTTCCTTCGGTGTCGGTGTCGGCGCCAGTACCATCATCGAGGCGGACATGCAAACCTTGCTTAGCAGTCAAAAAGTCGAGGTAGTCTTGTTCACCCTCATAATCCATCTCGTCTGCATCTTGGTCAGAAGGCCCAGTTTCTTCGTTGTTCGACATGTTTCCTATGATTAAGTGTCCTCATTTATTTCTAAAAGTATGAATAAATGAGAAATGAGATAAAAAAGAAATATATGTGCCAGCACTCGATATGCCAACTATGTGGCACAAATCATGCCTTTATTCACGGGAAATTTCGGCATGACCTTTGCTAAAAATGGACATATCGAGCGCCTGAAATTCACCGGAACGTAAATGAATCAACATTCCGGCGTAACATAGGAAACTCGGATCATTTACCAAAACATGACATGTCCAAAACATGACATATCCACATATCACATGTCCAGTTCAAATTTGCATATAAATTCAACCAATTTTGAAACCTATCTAAATTCATAACTAAATAGATAACCTAATTAACATAACTAAAACCTAAGTAAATTAACCCTAGCTAGCAGAGAGAGAGAGGGGGTGGTTTACAGAGGGTGCAGGGCGAGGAGGCAGGCCCAACGACGGCCGAGGTTGGGAGGGGAGGAAGCAGAGGAGGGAGGCGAGGGCCGACGGGTCGGGGGCGAGCGTGCCTTGGTCAGGGGCGGCGGGGTAGGGGCGAGCGCGCCGGGGTCGGGGGCGGCGGGGTCGGGGGCGGGCGCGACGGTGCGACGGGGCCGGGGAAGAGAGAGTGGGGATTTAGGGGAAAAGAGGCGGGATGAAGCAGGGAGAGGGAGAATTTTGGGTTAAGTGGACGTAGCAGTAGTGCGTTTACATGAAAGGCGCTACTACTATTACGAGCAGCTATAGCGATTTTCTGCAGAAACAGCTACTGCTACCTTGACTAGTTGTAGCTCTTTTTCACTAAAGCGCTACTGCTATAACCAGTTTCCCTTTTTTCTTTTCCTCAGCATAATAGGAACATATATATTACATCATTGGACCCTTGCATAATAATGGCTAAGTGTGTATACAAAATAGGAACATATATATATTACATCATTGGACCCATGCATAATAATGGCTAATTAAGTGTGTATACAAAATAGGAACATATATTTCCATTTTGCAAAAGCATGAAATATAATCACACGTCTATCTCGAGATCGAGCACACGGTGGAGATGATGATGTAGGGAGGTCAAAAGTGCACAAAGCTCTTCTTGACAAAGAAAGATCTAGTTAGGGGGCAAATAGGTCACTTAACTAAATGCTACATCTACCTAGCTAGCTAATTTGGGAGGAGACAACTTCAACTAGTGGAGGGGGGAGGAAAAAGAGAAAGGAGATGAATTAATGGAGGTGGTGTAGTTATAGCTAGGAGTAATGAAGAGAGAGAAAGGTAGGTAGAAGAGGCAGAGTAATGGGGGGAGAAGTATTGAGGAAGAAGAAGAAGAGTGAGAGAGGGAGGATGTGGGAGGTAGGGGAAAGGGAGGAGAGGAGATGGGGAGGGGAGGTGGAAAAGGTGGTGGGTGTTGCGTCTTAGCAGTAGCGCGGGAGAGAAAGTGCGCTGCTGCTAAGAGAGTAGCAACAGCGCATTTTCCTGTCACGCGCTACTGCTAAACGGGCCAACCCTGTGCACAATTTCAAAATTAGCAGCAGCGTGGTGACAAAAAAGCGCGCTGCTACTATGGCATTAGCAGCAGCACGCTCCCTGGTGCCGCGCTACTGGTAAACTAATGTCGTTGTGTACTGTCGGTGGATTTTTGTAGCAGCGCAGTTTAAGCGTCACGCGCTACTGCTAAGTTTGCACCAGTAGCGAGCTTTCCGTAGCCGCGCTGCTACTACTTAGCAGCAGCGCCTGTTTTTATGCCGAGCTGCTGCTAAGATTCTGTGTATAAGGTTTTCCCTAGTAGTGTATGCTGGGGCAAGGCTGCTGTTGCGGTTTACCTTAGCCTGGACGAGCCCAAAACCGGCTCAAGAGATTGTCGGTTCCTGAGAAGCTCCTGAGGAATTCATTGACACGCCCGAGGGGGCCGCATGATAAGCAAGCACCAGCCGCGACGCGATATGTGCGTGGCTCATGTGCTTCATGCCCAGCACGGCTCGCGAGGGGGAGCGACAGGCGCGAACTCCGAAACAAGGCAAGAACCAAATTGCGAGAAATAGCTCAAACGAGAAAAGGCATCCCCCCGCGCGCATCAAATGAAAATTCAACTTCAACTTAAATCCAAATCCAGAAGGCATGGTTACAGAAAAAAGATCCAAAGCAAACGGCCACGTCCGGCGCCTAGTCTAGTCTTCGACGTCTTCTCACCAGCGCGGAGCTAAGTGCTACCACTGGGCGTGGGAGGGAGCCCCCGAGGCTCGAGGGCGGCTCTCCGAAGGCTTCGGGGCGTGTACAGCCCCACTCATTATTACGTGAGAGTGTCACGGGAGGCGATCTTCACAGGCATGAGCCTTACTTCATATAGCTTGATGAGGGCCCCGCCTTGCGCCTCCTCCTACCACCGCTGGGACGACCGGAAACCAGGACGGCCCAACGAGGGAAGAGGGGACGCCAGCGGCGCCCTCGGTGACCACGGGCCCTCTGTCGGGGGAAAGGTCGCCGGCGCCACCCCGGCAGAGGGCCTACCTATGGGTGTTGCCTTACTCCGTGTGATGCAGGGAGGAGCCTTGCTCCTGGCCCCTCCCATGCAGCCCCCAGTGAGTCTCTCCTGATGGGGCGGGCATCACCGTGCCGGAACCATCACCTGGCATCGTGACCTGGTTCATCTATGACTCATGGTTAGCGTAAGCTTGTCAACGAGGGATTAGTGGTACCCTGCATCTGTTGTCGACGGCGTGGCCGGTGGGACTCTCTGGCGGCTCCTAGAAGGCTTCAGCTCCTAACGCCTCCTCTTCCCATCCTGGCCCGAGGAACGATTCGGGGTCATCCTCCGGTGTGTACTCCTGGTCCATCATGCGGGGCACGTAGGCCTCCGAGGCCGCTTCCCCGAAGACCTCGCCGAAGTGACCGGCGCTCCATGTCACTCGGCCCGCCACGCTGTTCCGAGGATGGCGGGGCAGTGCTCCGATGGGGCCGTGTGCTATGATGCTCATACCGCACCCATCTGAGGTGGCGCGGGTGCGAGGGGGCGCCCTCCACCATGGATCGGGCTGATGTCGATGAAGACCCCGGGCGCACTTGGGAGTACGCGGGCACGACGAGGCCTGCCGTGGGATCCTGCCGCCACCTGGGGCATGAGCTGGTAGCAGAAAGGCGGTGCTCCCGTGGCCGCCGCGTCCACTATCTCGGCAACGCATTCCAGCAGTACATCCCAGCCGCTCTCCATCAGTCGGCACCGCAGCAGCTCCCATGCCACTGTGAGCGTGGCCCGCATGTTCGCCTGCTCCCTCCTGGTTTGCGGCGGCTTGGCTTGCGGCCCTTGCAGCAGCTCGCGTCTGTCGGGGAGTAAGAGCAGAGAGTGAGTGATCGCGCCGCCCATTCCCTGATGTGTTTGGTGGTGCACACGCCGCCTGAGACGTGGGGTTGAGGTCTTCCTGGGCAGGCGGCGCCGCCCGGGCGGGCCAGGCTACCTAGCGGTCATCGTCAGGCCTCGGGTCACCAGACATAGGAACCGCGGAGCGTCGGCGGATCGACTGGTGGGGAAGAGGCTCCGGCGCACCCCTACCTGGCGTGCCAAATGTCAGATCACGGGTTCCGGCAATACCCTTATGGTTCGAGCACTGGGGTGCGCGTGAAGATCTCCCCCCTACTGATCCATGTTCTAGCTCAGCTAAGATCTTACGAACTAACTAGACGAACTCACAATGCAAAGACACAAGATTTATACTGGTTCGGGCCACCGTTGTGGTGTAATACCCTACTCCAGTGTGGTGGTGGTGGATTGCCTCTTGGGTTGAGGATGAACAGTACAAGGGGAAGAACAGCCTCCTGAGGTTGAGGTGTTCTTGTGCTTGGTGGCCAAGGATGTGGTGGCTCCAATCTCCGATCTCCCCCCTAGCTAGGGTGGTGGCTAGTCCTATTTATAGAGGCCCTGGTCCTCTCCCCAAATATTGAGTGGGAAGGGAGCCAACAACGGCCAATTTGAAAGGGGATAGCTAGTACAAGCTATCCTGACAAAAGTGGTCTTCGCTTGCCAAAGGCTCTGGTGGTGACGCCGTCTTGGGCTCCACGGTGACTTCCGTCTTGTTGTCCTTCCGGTCTTGGTCTCGTTGCACCAATATGGAAACCATTCCTTGATGCCTCGGTACTCTGCACCTACGCTTGCCCCCTTAGCACCAAAGAGGAAACAAGGACGTTGCGCGCGCTGGCGCCCGCCTGGCGCCCGTCTGGTCTCGATTGTCATGGCTCACGTCACGAGAACCTCGCGAGGTTTGCCTGGCCTTGAACTCTCCGCCCTTCATGAGCCAGCCTGGTGAGGCCGCTCCTAAGGAGGTCTTGCATCGTCCACCTCGTGAGGCTTGGCCCCTCGCGAGAGTCTTGAGTGCCTCGTTGATGAAGATGGGCCATACAGGCCTACTAGCAAAGCCACGCCGTGGGCCGCAGGCAGGCAAGTCTGGGGACACCCGTTCCCAGAACACGGACAATACCATGTCATAAAAGCGATGATGCTGCTAATGTTGCTGATTTGTTCTTTCATGAAATTATTTGCTTGCATGGTGTGCCAAATACTATTGTTTTAGATCGTGATATTAAATTTCTTAGCCACTTTTGGAGATGTTTATGGGCTAAGTTGGGGACTAAACCCCTTTTTAGTACTAATTGTCACCCCCAAACTGATGGACAAACTGAAGTAGTCAATAGAACATTGTCTACTATGCTTAGGGTTGTTTTGAAGAATAATAAGAAAATGTGGGAAGAATGCTTGCCTCATATTGAATTTGCTTATAATCGTTCGTTGCATTCTACTACTAAGATATTATCGGATTGCGGGTTCCGGCTAACCCTTGAGGTTCGAACTCTGGGGTGCACACGAAGAACACTCTCTCCCTAGCTCGCTCGCTCAACGATCTCACGGCCTAGCTCGACGAACCCAAGGAACAAGAGACAGCAGAGTTTATACTGGTTCGGGCCACCTTGCGGTGTAATACCCTACTCCAGTGTGGTGTTGGTGGATCGCCTCATGGGCTAAGGATGAACTAGTACAATGGACGAACAACCTCAGGAGGAGAGGTGTTCTTGAGCTCGGTGAGTTGATGGGTGCGAGATGGAACGGATCCGATCCAAAATGAGCCTCCCCTTCCCCAAGGTGGTGGCTAGTCCTATTTATATAGGCCCTAGTCCTCTTCCCCAAATGTTAGGCAGGAAGGGATCCCACAATGACCAAGTTTGAAGGGAGACAACTGGTACGAGCTGTCCTGATAAAAGGTGGTCTTCGCCTGCCAAAGGCTCTGGTGGTGACATTGTAGTGGGCTTCATGGTGACCTCCATCCTGCTGGTCTTGGTCTTGTTGCACCGATATGGAAACCTTTGCTTGATGCCTCAGGACTCCTCTCCTGTGCCTGCCTCTTTAGCATGAAAGAGGAAAGTGGCGCACTGCGCCTGCTGGCGCCCGCCTAGCCTTGGTCGTCATGGCTCACATCACGTGAATCTTTGCAAGGTGCCCCCTGCATAGAGATCTCTACTCCTCGGGAGCCAGCCTAGTGAGGTTGCCCCCAGGGAGGTCTTGGCATTGTCAGCCTCACGAGGCTTGGCCCCTCAGGAGGATCTTGAGCTGCTGCTGCTGAAGATGGGCCATACCAGGCCGTTGGTGGAGTCACGCTCAAGCCTGCAGGTAGGAAAGTCTGGGCACCCCCGGTCCTAGAACACCGACAGATATGCCCTTTTGAAATTGTATATGGTTTCCTACCTCGTGCAACTATTGATTTATTGCCTCTTCCATCTTCGGAGAAGGTTAATTTTGATGCTAAAGAACGTGGTGAATTGATCTTGAAAATGCATGAGCTGTAACACCCACGATGCGGCTATATCTCCCACGTGTTGAGGCACGACTTAGAGGCATAACATCATGGTGGTTTAGTCGCAAGTGGGGTAATCTTCACACAATCCCATGTACTGAATAAGAAAGGGATAATGAGTTGGCTTACTATCACCAATTCACACAAATAACAAGTTAAACATACATCATCCAGAGTACAATCAAGGTCTGACTACGGAACCAAAATAAAAGAAGACAACCCCAAAAGCTAGATCCCCGATCATCCCAACTGGGCTCCACTACTGAGCAATAGGAAACGAAACAAAACAATGATCAAGATCTGCATCGAGCTCCCACTTGAGCTGGGTTATGCCACCTACACTGGTATCATCGGCACCTGCAACTGTTTGGAAGTATCCACGAGTCACGAGGACTCATCAATCTCACACCCGCGAGATCAAGACTATTTAATCTTATGGGTAGGATAAGGTAATGAGGTGGAGCTGCAGCAAGCGCTAAGCAATATATGGTGGCTAACATACGCAAATAAGAGAGAGAAGAGAAGCAACACAACGGTCGTGAAGCTAGAAGTGATCAAGAAGTGATCCTGAAACTACTTACGTTCAAGCATAACACAAGACCGTGTTCACTTCTCGGACTCCGCCGAAAAGAGACCATCACGACTACACACACGGTTGATGCATTTTAATTAAGTCAAGTGTCAAGTTATCTACAATCGGATATTAACAAATTCCCATCTGCCACATAACCGCGTGCACGACTCTCGAAAGTTTATACCTTGTAGGGGTGTCCCAACTTAGCCCATCACAAGCTCTCACGGGCAACGAAGGATGTTCCTTCTCCCGGAAAGACCCGATCAGTCTCGGAATCCCGGTTACAAGACATTTCGACAATGGTAAAACAAGACCACCAAAACCGCCCGATGTGCTGACAAATCCCGATAGGAGTTGCACATATCTCATTCTCAAGGCACACTGGATGAACACTACGTACAACTAAAACCAGCCCTCAAGTTTCCTCGAGGTGGCGCTGCAAGTGGCTCTAGGTTGGACCAACACTCGGAGGAGCACTAGCCCGGGGGCTAAAATAAGATGACCCTCGGGCTCCGGAAACCCAAGGGAAAAGGCTTAGGTTGTTAGGAAAATGTAAAACCAAGGTTGGTCCTTGCTGGAGTAGTTTTATTCAAAGCAAACTGGCAAGGGGTTCCCATAACACCCAACCGCATTAGGAACGCAAAATCAAGGAACATAACACCGGTATGACGGAAACTAGGGCGGCAAGAGTGGAACAAAACACCAGGCATAAGGTCGAGCCTTCCACCCTTTACCAAGTATATAGATGCATTAATTAAATAAGATATATTGTGATATCCCAACATATCCATGTTCCAACATGGAACAAACTTCAGCTTCACCTGCAACTAACAATGTTATAATAGGGGTTGAGCACAGTGGTAACTTAGCCAAACAACGGTTTGCTAGGAAATGTTGGTTAGAGGCTTGACATGGCAATATGGGAGGCATGATATAACAAGTGGTAGGTAGCGCGACATAGAGATAGAACAAACAACTAGCAAGCAAAGATAGAAGTGATTTCGAGGGTATGGTCATCTTGCCTGAGATCCCGCAACGAAGAAGAACGAGTCCATGAAGAAGACAAACAGATGTATTCGAACGAATCCTCACAACTCTGGAACGAAACTGAGGCTAACAAGAGAAGCAACCCATAAAGAAGCAAGCAACATTTTAAACACATAAGCATAAACATGGCATGATGCACAACCAAGGATTATGCATGTCCGGTTTAATGAGGCATGGCATGGCAAAGTGCACAAGCAAAACTACAAGTTAAGTGGAGCTCAACATGTAATAAGATGCATGTTGACGAAACACCACATCAATTATTTAGTTCTCTCTCGTTTATGTACCCAGCAATATTAAATGTTATTAAACATGGCAAGAGGTGAAGCATAAGTAGAATACACAGTTAGGCATTTTAAATGAGGCCGGAAACATCAAACAATAATTCTGGTAAATTTAATGCAACAACAATTTTAAACATTTTAAATGTTATTATCATGATGCGGATGACATGAACAAGTTATATGCAATTTTATGAAAATGTTGACATGAGCATTATGAAGCATTTGTCACCGTGGTGGAAAGAAAGGGTGTCGCAGCAACGATAACGAAAATGGTGCCACGGCAATGTTTCGGTTCCGGTAACTCGATTGAGATGTCGGTGAAAAAGAACAAGTCTGCAGAACATGCAAGAGTGACGGGGAGTGATCCCAATAACTGGGTTCCCACGGTTCGATGGCATGGCAAATGAGGAGGAACATGCAAGGGCATCTCGGACACGATGCAAATGCGAGCATTTCATACAACACATGCTTTCGGTCCACGGGCGGTCATCCCGGCGGTTATACCTTTGAAGCGTGCAATCGGGGCGGTTCAGGTTCATAGAGGGAAGTAGTGGTACACGGGTCTTCGGCGACGGAAGTCGTACACGTTTCAAAGAGGAAGTAGAGGTTCTCGCGACCTCGGCGATGGTAGTGGTATATGTCATCGGTAGTCGAACATGGCGATCCGGAGAGGGTACTTGCCGGATCCACAACACTGTAACCGTTCATGGCAGAGAACTTGATGTTCATGGTTCTTCCAAAAACGGTGTGGTACTTGGTGAAGTGCACGTCGACGGTAGTCAAACTTGACATTATTGGTTCATGGGTCTTCGGCGTCGGTAGTCGTTCTAGGCACCGGACGTCGAGGTACTTGGCGTTCTTGGTATTTCGAAGAGAGCGGTAGAGGTACTTAACGCGTCATGATGTAGTTGATCTTGACGAAAAACGGGTCTCCTCAGGGACATGATGCATCCGAGTTCTTCGGGTTTGTAGTTGTACTTGGCAAAATCCACGGGGCGGTCTTGGCATGCAATGAACACGGCATGATGTACATGTGCAGCGGTGTCCTTGGCTCCTGCAACAGTAGTACAGGAAGGCAAGGACATGGCCGACGGTGAGGTTGCAGTGGCCTTGGGCGTGAACTCCGGCGACAGGACGAGGGGAATGGCGAGTTCCCAAACGGAGGAGGACGGGGCCAGCTGGATCTGGCCGGAGTAGGGCGGAGGCGGCGGGGTGAGCTCGACAGAGGTCGTCGGTGGTCGTACAAAGCAACAACGGCAGCAAGGCATGACAGCGCGGGTAAAGTTGCGGGCCAACACGATGGCCTCCATGGCCAGCGGCCATGCGGGTCGCGCATGATGAAGGGGCACCGCGGAAATGGACTCGTCGACGGACAGAGGAGATCGGGCGCGGGGTCGATGCGAGGAAGAGAAGCCGGAGGGCGAGCGCCAGCAGGTCGGCGGCAAAGGCGGCCGGTGGGAAGGATGTGCGGACACCGGGACAAGGGGGTCGAGGGAGAGAAGGGATCGGGCATGTGGAGCTCTCACTCATCTCTGTCTGTAGGTGTGTGCCGGAGGAGAACGAAGGGAGATGGGGTCGAGAGGAGATGAGGCTAGGTTTCGGGAGCTGGCCGGGCCTAGAGGGCTGGGGACTGGGCCGGCCTAGATGACTGCGGGGAGGGAAAAAGGCCAGGAGGCCTTCTCGGCTGAACTACTCTCTCTCTCTCTTATTTTCTAATAGCAGAAAAAAAAGAAAAGAGAGATAGGAAAGATTAGAGAAGGAACTTGGGCATGTGGTTGTTTTGTTGGACTCATAAAATTATGCTTGGTCCGAGAAAATAGAAATGGCCATGATTGGAAGACGTAAATTCAAACTCATTTGAATTTCACTCAACTGGGTTTGAACTAGGATTTGGATTTTGAAGTGTCTAAAAATGTTGAAATTTTTGGAGGAACCTTGGGAAAGTGACGAAAGGATTTACAGGAAAAGTTTGGGGACCAAACTTGAAGCGGAAAAAGGCATGTGATTATTTGCAAGTGTGTTTATGGGTGATTCCAAATTATGGGAATATAATTTTATAGCTCCCTAATAATATTGGCAGTATATGTTCTAAAGAGAAATCACCATTGTGAATATCCCTCGATTTAACTGGACGAAAGATCCATACGGTTTATTTATTTGAGTTGCAAAGATTAATGACATGATGGCATGATGACATGATGCAATGCACGTGATGCAAAGATGGATGCAACAGACAAAACAAATCACCCGACGAAACTCAAAAAACATGGAAGGCATCAGAAGCATCGGTCTTGGGGCGTCACATGAGCTAACTAATAAAAACATTGACGTGTGAATGCTAAATATAAACTTGCTGGAGATAAGGGTAGAAAACATGTTGTGTTTGGACCTGGAGATCTTGTTTGATTACATTCGCGTAAGGATAGATTTCCTAATTTGGACAAATCAAAGCTAATGCCATGTGTTGATGGTCCTTTTAAGGTTTTAGAGAAAATAAATGATAATTCATATAAACTTGAGCTGCGTGTAGATTTTGGGGTTAGTCCCACTTTTAGCATTGCAGATTTGAAGCCTTATTTGGCCGAGGAAGATGAGCTTCCGTCGAGGACGACTTCATTTCAAGAAGGGGATGATGATGAGCATATCAATACCATTGTTACACCCACAGCCCCTGCTGCTACACATACTGGACCAATTACAAGAGCTTGCACACGCCAATTAAATTATCAGGTACTTTTGTTTCTTGGTAATGATTATAATGTTCATGATAATATGATGCTGCCTAAATTGGATACATTTGTCTTGCTTACAAATGAAGGGCCTAGCTTGGACAAGAAGGATGAACATTAGAGCAAGATCAAGCATGGCGATGATGGAATGAACAAGGGGAACAAGAACAGAGTTATAGGTGATGATTTCAGGACTTTGAAGCCACCATAATGAGTGCATGAAGCCTTGGACGAAATATGCAAGATGCCACTTCATAAATGTCGTCCAGAGGCTATTATAAGTGTTGCATCACCTTATTATTGGGCCAGGGCCATGTAATTTCGAAATACTAAACTATAGGCTATTTTTAGAGTCCATATGTATGGGGAAATAGAGTTAGGGTTGGTTGCGGACCCCTCCTCCAAGGGGCCATGAAATTCCCCCCTCTTCCTCCATATATACAGCCCTTTGGGTGTCGTTTAGACTTTAGGTTTTGTTTAGGTGAAAAGTTCGCCATAGCTGCAACTTTGCATGCTTCGTTTGTTTTCAACGACCAGACCAAGATGTCATAGAACCCCACCTTGATCAATAAAGCTTTCATCTTATATTCACAATATCCAGATTGCAATCTTAGTTTCTTGCTTGTTCTTCATTTGCTTCCAGGAAATATACCTTTGTGGTCAGGTTCATCATGCTCCGGCGTGGTCAATAACCCTCGGAAGTTGGTTTAGCGATTGCTAAGGCGCGATGTCTCACACGTTCATAGTCGGATCATCACTCTCACAGAAAACGATAATCACCTTCTCATTGACAGATGGGACACCTTTGCCTCTATCGCCAAGAACATCGAGGAGAACATTGTATTGAAGATCAAAGACAGAGAAGAAGCCATCTAGCTACTAGCTATGGACCCGTAGCTAGGTGTGTGTGTTCGTCCTAACCAAACCAACCAGTCTGGTTCCTCGGGTTTTTGAGAAATTAGGTTTTCAAATATTCATGACCAATCGGTCATTCGTGGAACTACTAACCGAGGCTTCAGTGAACCGAAAAGTCGGTTCGGTCCTTTCTTTCACTCAAATGAAACCGATCTTGTTTCGTAACAAACATTAGTTCTCTTTAAATTTGAGCTATGGAATAAAGGAAGGGAAATAGATAGTAGAATATCTCGTACATCTAGCAAACCAAGACGTGAGGTGTCGATGAAACTAATTTGTATAGGCAATGAACAATTGTGAGAACGTGAATCCACCAAAAAATAATCCTAACCGAATGGTAAAGGATATAGTTGAAGAGAAGAAGAAACAATCCAAAGGGACATGAGAGACACGAAGGAAGGGAACACATAAGGCATTGGGCATTGGTTGCCGGGCCGCTGGGCCGCCTCCAGTGCCGGCGCTGGCGAGGTGCCGCGTTCACTGATTGGGCGATGGATGTCAGGTGGCCGGGCACGCCACTGGCGCGTTCACTGTCGGTCGGCGACTAAGACCAGGACTCGAAACAACTGTGGCGGCTAGGTTAGGAATAGCGAACCGCAAGTTGTCCATGTGTGGGGAGTGGGGCTGCTATTGATGTTGGGCAGGTCGTGCACCTGTGCATTTCTTTTTTAGGATCCGGTATTGTGTTTAATTGAGTCACATGGATTTGTGGGCTTTGCTAGTATTTTTGGGACAGTACATAGCATTTCAGTGAATTCCGTCGGTTAGGTAAACCCTGTCTAGCAACCGAAATCATCAAGTAAATTTTTGGTTTTCGCACCTCGGGACCGTACAAAGCATCAAATTTTCGGTCTTCGGTCTATTCGACTTTGGTGTCGGTTTATTCAGTGTCAGTTTTTGGTCCTCGGTTTATTTGCCCACCCCTACTCGTAGGTCTCTGGTAGACCACGCACACATCATTGGAAGGGCGGCAAGGTTGATTTAGAGGTCCTCCGTGATCGATTCCCCATCCGGCAGAGTACAGGAAAAGGCCTACAAATGGGATCTCGCGAGAACAGAAGCTTGAAGCAGCGGAAAAAGTATTTTGGGTGGCTCTCCTTTGGTTTCCTGATTTTAGAGCATTTATAGAGTTGGAATTAGGTCAAATGGAGGAACAAGGGGCCCATGAGGCACATGGGTGTGCCTACCCCCTGGGCATGCCTATATCGCTCATGGCCCACTCCTTCGCCTTCTGGCCTCCACCCGAAGCATCTAGGGTCTCTTATCATCAAAAAGTTTCGTGGCATTTGGACATAGTTTGGTACTGATTTCCTGGAAAACCAAAAATAGGCAAAAAAGAGCAACTGGCACTTGGCATTAAGTTAATAGGTTAGTCCCAAGAAATGATATATAATTGCGTATAAAACATCCAAGATTGATACTATAATAGCATGGAACAATAAAAAATTATAGATACGTTGGAGACGTATCAAGCATCCCCAAGCATAATTCCTGCTCGTCCTTGAGAAAGTAAATGGTAAAAAGAGAATTTTTGATGTGGAATGCTACCTAACATGTTCATCATGTAATCTTTCTTTTGTGACATGAATATTAAGATCCAAATGATTCAAAGTAATAGTCTACAATTTGACATAAAAACATCAATACTCAGGCATACCAACAAACAATCATGCCTTTCAAAATATCTTATATTTACTAATTGGAGGCACTAACAGAGGCTTCACATTAACTCTTAGAAAACAGTAAATTTATCCATTAGATCTTAAATATACGGTACAGATCAAATATGTGAACATGGTGAGAATCCTTAAAAAATGTTGTGAGAGTCCTAAATGTATGTGATGTGGAGGAACTAATGAAGGCTCCACGTTATAACTCTTAGAAAACAATAAATTTTCTCTAAAAAAAGAAAACAGGAAACTTATCCATTGGATCATATATGTTGACGCGTTGAGAGACCCAAGCGTACACGATGTTTAATATAACGCACCATCTCTTTCCCCTCGCGGGTCGCTGCATCTTCTTCCCATCCTGCAGACCCTCCTCTTCCATCTCCTGGCCCCTCCCCTTCCCGCCTTCCAGAAGCCTTCACTGAGCTCCATGACGATTTCCCCCTGCCGAAGTGCTTCTCTTTCCGTCGGATGGCACTCCCTCCTCCCACACAATTGCAGCGACGTCTCTGCCCAAAGTGCAATCGTTCTCTAGCGATGTAACAATCTCCTCAACCATGACCTAGCAGCCATGTCCGTCATAGATTGGCTCGAATCAACAAATTCGCTTTGAAATAAAAAAGCCACGCAGGTAGCAGCCGCCATCTTGATTTTGCCTCCATCGTAGGGCTCAGGTAGAGCAAATATGAAGATTGTTGCAAATTCAGAGTACAATGTTCTATGTTTTTTCACTTTTCATGGATTCCTTTGTGTTGTCTCAACTTTCATGGTTTGAATCTTGCTAACTACATGTATAGCATAGATTTCTATAGTCTGATGCACAAGAATTACCAATAGATATTACAAATGAGTCAAAACATGCATGGTGATAGAGGCAAAGGTGTCCCGTCTTTCGATGAGATGGTGGTTATCGTTTTTGGTGGAGTAGACTTTGATGATCTGACTATGAACGTGCGAGGACGTATTGCCTTAGCAATCGCTAAACCAACTCCGAGAGGTTATTGACCACGTCGGAGCACGATCAACCTGACCACGAAGGTCTATTTCCTACAAGTAAATGAAGAACAAGCAAGAAACTGAGATTGCAATCTAGATATTGCGAATATAATATGAAAGCTTTATTGATCAAGGTGGGGTTCTGTGACGTGTTGGTATGGTCGTTGAACACAAACAAAGTACATGAAATTGCAGCTATGGTGAACTTTTAATCTAAACAAAACCCAAAGTCTAAACAGTGCCCTAAGGGCTGTATATATGTGTAACGCCCCGAGTCCGATGCGCCAGGTGTCTTTCAGTTATTTGCCGTCGTTGCCATTTCATCTGCTTGCGTGTTGCAACTTTCCATGTCATCATGTGCATTGCATCCCCATGTTTTCAAAACTTGCATCTGGTCTTTTTCTTCGTTGTACGTTCCGGCATCCGACACTCTCACATGCACCCGTCGCACCTCTCGGATCTGGTTTCATGAGCAGGATAAAATGTTCTCAGAATGGGCTGAGATTTGTCGAGTGGCCTTGGTATATCACCGGTAGACCGCCTGTCAAATTTTGTTCCATTTGGAGGTCGTTTGATGCCCCCAACGATTAACCACGTTAACCGAAGCCCTCCTTTCTCTTTGTAGCCCAGCACCCCTCCATAACAGCCTACTAGCCCATCTAACCCCCCCCCCCATGCTCTCCATCATTGGATCACGATTGTGTGGGCGAAAACCGCACCTCAATAGCCCTCTCCTACCTCCCAAAATCTATATAAAGGCCTCCCACATCCAAATTCGCGGGCGAAACCCTAGCTTCCTCTTCCTCCGCACCGCTGGACATGTCCGCCGACGGCCAGACACGTCCGCTCCGCCGCGCCCGAGCCAACCCCGAGCCTCCACGTGTCCCGTGCCTGCCCCGCCGTCGTGCGGCCCGTGAGCCCGAGGCCGGCCCGCCCGGTCCGGTCACCGCCGCCACTCGCCCGAGCGCCTCCCCGCGCGAGGGCCTGAGCCGTGCGCCGCCCCGCCGCCCTTCACCGCCCCCAGCGCCGCCGCCTCCGCCGCCCGCGTCGCCCGACCAAGCTTGCACCCCGGCGCCCACCAGATCTACCTCGCTGCGGCCCGGATTCGCCGGACCGCACCGCCCCGTGGCTCCTCTGCTCCCGCGCCCCTCTCCGACCTCCTCCTCGCCGCCCCGCCTCGCCCGAGGAGCTCGCTGGAGGAGCTCGCCAGAGCTCGTCGTCACCGGATCCGGGAGGGTGGACGAGATCCACCCCGCCCCTGTACCAAACACCACCTCCGCGTCCCGCACCACTTCGTCCCGGAACGACCCCATCCAGTTCTCGGAGGTTGAAATTCCACTAAGTCCTCGAGTTTTTGATATTATGTGTGCATGTTCATCATGTCATAACTTTATGCATCTTGCTCCGTTTTGCGTCTATGATATGTCAAATTGTTCGTCTCTGAATGCTCTAGATGATGGTGTAGTTTGCATGCATGTTACTTTCAATCTTGATGCCATTATTCCTGTTGCAAAAGTACTAAATGATTTAACCTGCTGAAGGTTACCACAACTTGCCGATTTGTCTTTTTCATAGCATTTTGTGTGTTTATCTTTTGAGCAACATGTCTACATGTTTTAGAAGAATATTCATGCCATCTTTACATTGGTGCATCCATGTATTTTTATGTGCCTTGTGGTGACTAGCACAAGCTTGCAAAGTGTGCTACTTGACGTTTGTTGTTTTTCTAAGACTTAGTGATTTTACCAAGTCTGTAACTGTTACATTATGTTGCCATGTTAACTTGATGCTACCATCAATCCCATGCATAATCTGGAGATGCCTAGTTGACATGTTTTGATTTCCATGTTATGCTCTATCATGTAATGCCATTTGATGCCTCATATATGTCATGTAGCATATGTTTTCATTGCCTTAAACATGCCTAAATGATGTTCTAGTTTTCTGTTAACTTCATGAAGCCATGTTGTGAGCTTGTTATTGATTAATCTATGTCTCTTTTGGAGATAATCCAGTTACATGAATTGAAGTATGCTATGGGTAATTTGTCCACATGCCAAGTTTGATAATTTTGGACTTCATATGACCTCTGTTCCAAGCTTGCAAACATGTTATGTTGATGTTGTTGTTTTACACTTACTGAAACTATTACAACATTCAAACTTGTCTTGATGCTTCCCACTAGTACATGAGCCATATGTATATGGTACCTTGATGTTATTTGCTCTTTGTTATGTGTAATTTGATGGGATTCCCTTGGTTGCCATATAACTTGCTGTAGTTTGTCCCTTTCTTGCTCTCCAGTTGCCATCATGCTAAATCTGTCATCCTGTTAACATCATGTTCCTTTTTGCAAGTATCATAGTTATTACTCCATGCATCATATGAACTTGTGCCCTTATACTAAGTTGAAGTATATCATGTCTACTACATGCCCATGTCTTTTTCATAATTATTAAAGTTGTTATGCTTGTTGTTATATGCCCCCAAAGTCAGCATCATAATGTTAGTGTTCTGCGTTCCCAGATTTCCTCTAAGTCTGAGAATCAGCTTATATCATGTTTGCATCTTCTCTTGATGATTCCCATGAACATGTTGCTCGTATGGTTATTCCATGTTGTGTGTTGTGAGCTCCATGATATGTGCTAGCATGCCATGTTTTTGCTTGCCATGTTCTTGCGCCGTAGCTTAATTATTTCTTGCCTTCAACATGTCAACATGTTATTTATGCTCACATGTATGCCATGTTTTTCACAAAGTCATAATATGTGTTATTAAGTTGCTTCTTGCATTGATCATATTGGTTTAATTCTGATGCCTATGGACCTGAACCTTGATTCTATTTGAAGCATGTAATCTGTACTTTGAGTGCATATCAAGTTTGTGCCCATATGATTCCTGTAGCATGTTGTTTCCTTGATTGCAAAGTGCTTAGTTATTGTTTTGGGCAGATTGTGTTTCAAACTTGTTTCGTGTGCATGTGTTGAACCATGGCTCCGTTTGGAGCATGCTCTATATGAAACTTACTTGGTTTTGCATGTAGTTTCATCTTGCCTTGTTGCATCCTTGGTTTGAGCATGTGTGTTTGATGTTTGAATGCATTTTGCATCAATTCCATGTTTAACTTGTTTTGCTCATATCTTCTAGGCTGTAACTCCGATGTAAGTGAACTTTATATGTAACTTGATTAGAAAACTGTGTAGATCATCATGGTTCATCTTAACTTGCTGTTTAACAACTTCAACATAATGTTTTGTTCATATCTGAACCAAATTTAAAATTTGCATATGAGGACTTACCGGAATGGTTGTATGTTGGTTCCGGCCTCATTTAAACTTGCTTAGATGTGTTGTTCTTGTATGCATCGTCTCTTGCCATGAGTAGCATCATATAGCTTTGTCATACATCATACTTGGTTGAGCATCATGTCATGTTTATGTGTTGTTTGTTTACCATGTTGTTTGCTTCTTTCCGGTTGTGCTCCTTCTCGATAGTTCCTGTTTCGTTGCGATTGTGAGGATTCGTTCGACTATGTGGGATCTTCTTCTTCATCGACTCGTTCTTCTTCCTAGCAGGATTTCAGGCAAGATGACCGTCACCTTGGATCTCACTACTATCTTTGCTATGCTAGTTGTCTCGATGCTATCTCTATGTCGCGCTACCTACCACTTGTTTATCAAGCCTCCCAAATTGCCATGATAGCCTCTAACCTTTTTACCCTTCCTAGCAAACCGTTGTTTGGCTATGTTACCACTTTGCTCAGCCCCTCTTATAGTGTTGCTAGTTGCAGGTGCAGTTGCAGCTTGTTCCATGTTGGGACATTGATATCATGGGATATCATAATATCTCTTATTTAATTAATGCACCTATATACTTGGTAAAGGGTGGAAGGCTCGGCCTTATGCCTGGTGTTTTGTTCCACTCTTGCCGCCCTAGTTTCTGTCATACTGGTGTTATGTTCCTTGATTTTGCGTCCCTAACATGGTGAGGGTTTATGGACCCCTCTTGATAGTTTGCTTTGAATAAACTCTTGCGGCAAGGCCCAACATTGATTTTACCATTTTCCTAATAACAACTAAAACTTGCATAGGGACCGGCTAGCACGTGAGGTCTCTTAATCAACCCCCCAGGCCAGTGCTCCTCATGAGTGTTGTTCCACCTACCTAGCAGTCGGCGGTGCCACCTCGGGGCAACTCTATGGTATTTTTGGCTATCGTTCACTATGCATAGACGGTGTTGTCTTGAGAATGAGATACGTGCGGCTCCTATCGGGGTATCAACGCACCAGGTGATCTTGCTGGTTTTGTTTTACCATTGTCGAAATGTCTTATGCACCGGGATTTCGAGTCTGATCGAAGGGTCCCGATAGAGGATTGTCTCCGCGGATCATGAGCTTGTCATGGCCTAAGTTGGGACACCCCTGCAGGATTTAAACTTTCGAGAGCCGTGCCCGCGGTTATATGGCAGATGAGAATTTGGTAATATCCGGTTGTAGTGAACTTGAAGTAAACTCAATTAAAATACACCATCCGCGTGCGTAACTGTAACGCCCGGATAATTAGGCTACAGTAAAACTCTCCTAATGATGCTATGTCATCGGTGATTACTGTTGCTAAACTTTCGTTAGTTCAAACCGATTCAAAAATCAATTTAGAAAATGGCAAACAACAAAAGTTTTTAAAAGTTGAAACCAAAAATGTTCGGTGGGTGCCAAATATTGCACTGGTAATCATGGTGAAGTAAACACATTTTTAGAAAATGCCTAAATACTTTAAAATGAAATAAAACAGAAAAGAAAATAAATAAAAAGAAAAAGGAAAACACAAAAACAAAAGAACTAACAAAAAGAAAAAAAAAGAAAAAGGGGGAAGCACCCCCCCTCCCCCTGGGCTTCGGCCTAGCAGGCCACAGGCCGGCCTAGCTGCGGCCCACCCCGCACCCATAAGACCCCCCCGCCATTCCCCCAGTACCAACCGACACCCCCACTCCCTCCCCATAAAATATCTCCTCCCCCTCTCTCCCGATTGGATCGGGATCGAGGAGGAGACCGCTCGCCGCCGCCTCGCCCTCACCTGACGCCGCCCGGAGCTCCCCTGCCGGCCTGCTTCCTCCTCCCCATGCCGAACCTCCTCGTGCTCCTCCCCGAGTTGCTCCCCGCGCCCCGTTGCCCAGACCCTACTCCCCGCAGCGAGCTGCCCCTCCTCGCGTCCCGCCCCCTCTCCTCGCACTCCCTTCCTCGCGACCGTTGCCGCGCCTCGCGCGCTCCGGCCCCGCGCTCACCGTAGCCGGCCACGCCCTGGCTGCACGCCGCTCCGCCTGGCCGCGCCCGTCGCCCTGCCCCGACTTGCCTCGCCTGCACCGCTCGCTCGCCGCGCCGCCGCCCCGTTTCCCCCGCATGCTGCGCCCCATGGCCGCCTTTCCTCGCCCGCGCTCCGGCGCCCCCCTCCTTCTTTGGCGACCGGTCGGCGCCCCATGGCTCCCCTGCCTACCCACGCGACGCGAGCGCCGTGCCTCGCACCGTCGAGCTCCGCTGCAGCCCCGCCGCTCCCTACCGCGCTCCTCCCCTGGCCTCTCCTCCCCTCACGCTCTCGCGCCCGCACCGCAGCATGTGTGGCCTCGCCCTGGACTGCGGCCGCTGCCATGAGCCTCGCCCTATGCTGCCGCCCCCGCGACGCCTCTCCTCTTTGCCGCCCCACGCCGCTTCTCCCGCACCGTCCTGCTCGGCCGCTGCCGCACCGCGCCCGCCCCTGCACCACACCACGGTCGTGCGGCCCCGTCGCCACCGGTGCTGCAGCGCCACTGCGCCGGCCACCGCGTCCCGGCGTGCTGGACGCCTGGGTCGGCCCTGCCCGGTGCCCGTTAACCGCGAATTAATTAAGTTAATTAATCATAATTAGATTAACCTAATTAACTGTTAGTTAATTAATCAATCAATGACAATGGGGCCCACCCCTAATTAATTCTGATTAGATTAATTAAAATTTGGATAATTAACATGTGTCTCTGACCAGTGGGACCCACTGGTCAGGTTGACCAGTCAACTCTGTTGACTGCTGATGTCAGCATGACATCATGCTGATGTCATTAATTCATTTTCGAATTAATTTAAATAATTAGTTAAATTCCAGAAATTAATAAAATCTTTAGAAAATCATATCTTTTAATCCGTAACTCGGATTAAAATATTTTCAACATGGAAGTTGCTCAGAACGATGAGACGAATCCGGATACGTAGTCTGTTCGTCCGCCACGCATCCCTAGCATAGCGAACACACAACTTTCCCCCTCCGGCTCCTCTGCCCAAAAACGCGAAACACCGGGGATAATTTCCCGGATGTTCCCCCCTTCACCGGTACCACCTCGTACCGCGTTAGGGCACACCTAGCATCACGCTTTGTCATGTCATGCATCGTCATGCATTTGTTTCATTATAATTATTGTTTCTTCCCCCTCTTCTCTCGCTAGACACCGAGACCAACGCCGCTGCTACCAGTACGACTACGATGTTGACGACCACTCTCTCTTGCCAGAGCAACCGGGCAAGCCCCCCCCCCTGATCACCAGATATCGCCTACTCTCCTCTATACTGCTTGCATTAGAGTAGTGTAGCCTGTTACTGCTTTCCGTTAATCCTATTCTGATGCATAGCCTGTCATTGTTGCTACAACTGTTGATACCTTACCTGCAATCCTAATGCTTAGTATAGGATGCTAGTTTATCATCAATGGCCCTACATTCTTGTCTGTCTGCCATGCTATACTATCGGGCCGTGATCACTTGGGAGGTGGTCACGGGTATATACTTATACATAATATATGATACTTATGGTGATTAAAGTCGGGTCGGCTCGTAGGAGTACCCGCGAGTGATTCCGATGTTGGGGGCTGAAGGGGCAGGTGGCTCCATCCCAGTAGAGGTGGGCCTGAGTTCTCGAAGGCCCCCGACGGTTACTTTGTGACGGAGCGACAGGGCAGGTGGAGACCACCTAGGAGAGAGGTGGGCCTGGCCCTGGTCGGCGTCTGTGGTTAATTCAGAATAACACGCTTAATGAGATCTTGGTATTTGATCTGAGTCTGGCTACTGGCCTATATGCACTAACCATCTACGCTGGGACAGTTATGGGCACTCGATGTCATGGTATCAGCCGAAGCCTTCGTGACGTCAGCGACTGAGCGGCGCGCGCCGGGTTGGACCGCGTAACGCAACACTCTTTGTAATGGAGGTTGCTAGGTCCGCTCACCGGCCGCGTACACAACATACAGGTCTGCAAAGGGCGATGGGCCCAGACCCCTGTGGCATAGGATTTAGACCGTTGTGCTGACCTCTCTTATGTGCCTAGGTAGGGCTACGACGTGTTGATCTTCAGAGGCCGGTCATGACCCAGAAAAGTGTGTCCGAAAAAAGGGGATCGAGCGTGTTGGGTTATGTGGTGCAGCCCTGCATGGAAGTTAATCTATTCGAATAGCCGTGTCCCTCGGTCAAAGGACGACCCGGAGTTGTACCTTGACCTTATGACAACTAGAACCGAATACTTAATAAAACACACCCTTCCAAGTGCCAGATACAACCGGTGATCGCTCTCTCACAGGGCGATGAGGGGAGGATCATCGATTAGGATTATGCTATGCGATGATACTTGGAAGACTTCAGTCTACTCTCTTCTACATGCTGCAAGACGGAGGCTGCCACAAGCATAGTCTTAGAAACGACTAGCTATCCCCCTCTTATTCCGGCTTTCTGCAGTTCAGTCCACATATAATAGCCTTATTTTAGTTAATACCAATGCATACATATGTAGTGTAGCTCCTTGCTTGTGAGTACTTTGGATGAGTACTCACGGTTGCTTTTCTCCCCCTTTTCCCCTTTCCTATACCCGATTGCTGCGACCAGACGTTGGAGCCCAGGAGCCAGACGCCACCGTCGACGACGACTACTACTACATTGGGGGTGCCTACTACTACGTGCAGCCCACTGACGGCGACCAGGAGTAGTTTATGAGGATCCCAGGAAGGAGGCCTGCGCCACTTTCGATCTGTATCCCATTTTATGCTAGCCTTCTTGAGGCATACTTGTTTGTCTTATGTCTGTACTCAGATATTGTTGCTTCCGCTGACTCGTCTATGATTGAGCTCTTGTATTCGAGCCCTCGGGGCCCCTGGCTTGTAATATGATGCTTGTATGACTTATTTTTTGTAGAGTTGTGTTGTGATATCTTCCCGTGAGTCCCTGATCTTGATCGTACATGTTTGCGTGTATGATTAGTGTACGATTGAATTGGGGGCATCACAAGTTAGTATCAGAGCCGACTGCCTGTAGGAATCCCCCTTCCACACTCCTGGCCCGAAGTTGAGTCTAGACATTACAAAAACTTTTACTAACATGGCTGTGTGCCTTACGGGCCCACGTCGCCATCTGGGTGGTATTAGGATCTTTTACTCCTCGATCCTTACTCTGGGACTCTGAACTCTCTCCTACTCGGGTTAAACGATTTTACTAACTCTAACACTAGGATCCCGTGACCACGTTCACCCCAAAGTTGGATAAGCCCTAGTTATTCTTTATAGTAGTATTTGAACATTATCCACACTGTCATTTTACTCCTGTGAAAACATCTTTGTTTTCAGATGGAACCCACGAGGCAGGTCGTGCGCCACACGACGGCCATTGGTGCCTCAGGATCACTTGCCGTGTTGGTTGAGATGATGACCTATCTGGGTTATCGCTGTCACCCTGAGTACACCGTCTATGAGGAGTATCAGGACTTCAACCAGGAGCAGTATCGTGCCATCGTCCAGCTCTACTCTCGGGAGTATGACTCCACTACCGTGCTGCACACTGCTCATGGTGTTGGAGTGACTATCGATATGGCGGTCCACGATGCTGCTTATGCTGCTCTGACATGTCTTCGTGGAGAGTATCAGGAGCTGGACACCTCCCCCTTCAGGCACATTGCTATCGCATCCGATGTTGGTGCGGAGGGTTACTACACTGCGGCCTACTCCACTGTCACCCAAGGGCCCTTCTACCATCAGAACCTGGTTCTGCATGCTGATGGGCTGGATAGAGCTAACCGAGCTCTTCGCCACGAGTTGTACACCACCCGTCAGCATCTGTATCGTGCTCTGACGCTGTTGCACCCCTCTGTCCGATCTGGTGATCTGTCGCGTTCTGTGATCTACCCTGCCAGGACCGTGATGCCCCAGGGCGTCGGCTGGCCAGATGTGGGAGGCTACTCTCCTGCACTTGGTCCTCTCCTGCCACCTGCGCATCGGGTTCCGCACCAGAGTATCCGCGGACCCCAGGCTACTCGCGTGAAGGTCTTCCCTTCGCGTCACTACCAGCTGTCGGGCTACACCTACCTCCACAGTACCACGTGGGACTGATGTAGACTTGCTTGTTAGTGTTAGATGCATTCGCCGCGAGCCTGTGTGCCGCCTATTAATGTCTTAGTCTATGTACCGAACTCTATGCATGATCTCTTTTGTAAGATATGCCGACTACTATGTAGTATCTATCGTGCTGCTTTCGTTGTGCATGTTTCATCATGAATGATTCTTGTCTTTGCAAATTTCTCAATGCTGAACTACCCCTGTTATATATTAGCAGGATGGTTAGACCAGGTGGTCGTGGTCGTGGTGGCAACGCCCCACCAACGCCTGAGTACATGGCTGGGATGATGCAACAGTTTGAGCTGAATCGTCAGTTCATGGAGAATATTATGGCTCAGTTTCCTCGCCCCAATATGAACCAGCAGCCAACCCAAGTGACTCTGTAGGATTTCATGCGCCTCAACCCAACCATGTACCACAGCTCAACTCAGCCTCTTGATGCTGATGACAGGCTCCGTGACATCACCTATGAGATGGAGTCTGCTGATGTAGCCCCTGCAAGCTACATCACCTTTGCTTCTTTCTTCCTAAAATGACCCGTAGCTCAATGGCGGGATAGCCACAGGCGTACTCTGCCAGCTAGAACAATCATCACCTGGCCAGACTTCCAAGCTGCCTTTCGTGCTTGCTTCATTCCTCAGGGAGTCATGGACCGGAAGAAGCGTGAGTTCCGCAACCTCACCCAAGGCAACAAAACTGTGGAAGCTTATCAGCGGGAGTTTCTGGATCTGTCCCGCTATGCTGAAGAAGACATTGCAACTGATGCACGCAGACAGGAGAAGTTCCGTGATGGCCTTCAAGCTGACATCAAGCTCGCACTTCTAGTGCATGACTTTGTTGATTTCGCCACCCTGGTGAACAAGGCCATCAATGTCGAAACTGGTCTGCAGGAATACCAGAGCTCTCACAGGCGCAACCGTGACACGGGCTCATCTGCGGGCCCGTCCTCCCAGAAGCGTAAGATATGGATTCCCAACAGCATGTACCAGCCAACTGCACCTGCCCCAAGGCAGTCCTATGTTGCACCTCGTCTGCCTGCTCCACCAACTAGGCAGCCAAGGCTTCCAGCTCCACCACCCCAAGCTCCTGTTCCCACTCCCAATAATGGTCTGTGCAACAAGTGTGGCCGACCTGGTCACCTTGCCAGGAACTGCTATCAGAATCAGAACCAGAATCAACTGGCCCTTCCAACAGCTGGCCGTGGAAGCAACCAGCCTCGCAATAACAATGCCAAGTCTTATGGTCGTGTTCATGCCAACCACGTTGATCTCAATGAAGTTCTAGACCAGCCTGCTACCGTGATGGTTAAACTCCTCGTAAACTCAGTACATGCATCTGTTTTATTCGATTTAGGGGCATCGCATTCATTCATGTCAGAAGATTTTGCATACAAGCATGACGTTAAATGTGAGGAGATGAACACTCCGGTATTGGTAAAAACCCCGTGGGACAATGTCAAACCTCACTGGTTGGCATCGATGTCCCCGTGGAAATCGATGGGCTGGAATTCTATGCCTCTCCCATTATCCTGAAGTCGTCTAACATTGACCTCATTCTGGGATTGGATTGGTTGAAAGCGCATACTGCTTCTATAGTTTGCGCCACTAAGGTCGTCCATCTGCTACACCCTTCTGACGAAATAATAGCTTACCAAGCTCATCTAGTTCAGAACGCCGAGGCACGACTTTATGCCTTGAATGCGTTGAACGCTGCACCACTCGAGGGCATTGAAAACATTCCCGTCGTTCATGAATTCCAAGATGTCTTCCCAGAAGAACTTCCAGGGATTCCCCCTGCCAGAGCTGTCGAATTCATCATCGACTTGAAACCCGGCACCACCCCTACAGCTAAACGACCCTACAAGATGCCACCGCATGAACTCATTGAGCTTAAGGAGGAAATCGACAAATCTCTTGTCAAAGGTTTCATTCGCCCAAGTTGCTCTCCTTGGGGAGCACCTTCTCTCTTTGTTAAGAAGAAGGATGGGACAAACCGATTAGTCCAAGACTACCGTCCTATAAACCAAGCTACCATTCAGAATAAATATCCTCTTCCTCGGATCAATGATCTTTATGATCAACTGGCTGGCTCATCAGTGTTCTCCAAACTCGACTTGAGGTTGGGTTACCACCAGATCCGTGTTCATGAAGAGGACATCCCAAAAACCGCCTTCGTGACTCGGTATGGATCATACAAGTACACCGTCATGTCATTCGACTTAACGAATGCTCCCGCCACCTTCTCCTGTCTGATGAACTATATATTCATGGATTACCTTGATAAGTTCGTCATGGTATATTTGGACGATATCCTAGTATTTTCTAAGAACAAGGAAGAACATGCTGAACATCTTCGTCTTGTGCTGGAAAAGCTTCGAGAGCATCAGCTGTATGCTAAGTATTCCAAGTGTGAATTCTGGCTCCCCGAAGTAACCTATCTTGGGCATGTCATCTCCAAGGATGGTATTGCCATCAACCCTGAACGAGTTCAGGCTATTCTCGATTGGACTCCTCCGAAGAATTTCTAGCAAGTCCGAAGTTTTCTCGGTCCCGCCAGCTATTGCCGTCGATTCGTCGAGAACTGCTCCAAGATTGCCAGACCTCTGACTAATCTGTTGCATAAGGGTGTCAAATTCGAATGGACAGACAAGTGTCAGGAAAGTTTCCAGGCGCTCAAAGACAAGTTAACTTCTGCCCTAGTGCTTACTCCACCTGATACTAAGGACTTCATCATTTACTATGACGCTTCCCGTCAAGGATTAGGCTGTGTCCTAATGCAAGAGCACAGAGTGATTGCTTATGCCTCTCATCAACTGCGCCCTCACGAAGAAAACTACCCAGTTCACGACCTCGAGCGTGCTGCTGTCATTCATGCACTGAAGCAGTGGCGACATTACATTCTCGGTCATCGTTGCGAAATCTTCACCGACCACCAAAGTCTGAAGTATCTGTTTACTCAACCAGATCTGAACCTCCGTCAGCAGAGATGGATGGAGACTGTTGCAGACTATGATGTGGGTCTATCCTATACCCCCGACAAGGCTAATGTAATGGCTGATGCCTTGAGCCGCAAGTCTTACTGCAACCACCTCCAGGTTCACAAAGTTTAGCCCTCGCTTGTCGAAGAATTTAGAAAGTTGAACCTTCATATTGTTCCTCCTGGAGCACTCGCTCCCCCTCCCCCGGAGTTCCGCAAGATGAATCTTCTTGTTGTTACTAAGGGTTCTCTAAATACCCTGGCTGTCGTACCAGATCTCGTAGCTGGTATAAAGACTATTCAAGGTTATGACTCTGAAGTCCATAAGATTAAACGCCATCTAGCAAAAGGAAAGCCCTCATTCTTCACCATCACTGACGATGGCGCCTTGTACTTCAAAGGCCGCCTAGTGGTACCATGTTCAAAGAAAAACCTGGATAAGACTAAAAGGGTTATGCAAGAAGCTCATGATATGCCTCTGTCCATCCATCCTGGTAGTACAAAGATGTACCAGGATATTCGTCAAAGATTCTGGTGGTCTAATATGAAGCAGGACATTGCTCGTTATGTTGCTGAGTGTGATGTTTGTCGTCGTATCAAAGCAGAGCATCAAAGGCCTGCTGGAACTCTGCAACCCTATTCCTGAATGGAAATGAGACCATGTTGAAATGGACTTCGTCACTGGATTTCCCAAATCGCAGAAAGGTAATGATGATATTCTTGTCGACATTGACCGACTTTCCAAAGTTGCCCATTTTCTGGCGGTCAAAGAGACAATCACTGCTAGTCACCTTGCTACTCTCTACATGGCTAGAATTGTTTCACTTCACGGTATTCCACTGGTTATCAGTTCAGACTGTGGCAGCTTATTCACTTCAAGATTCTGGGCAAGTTTCCAAGAAGCTATGGGGACTCATCTATTGTTCAGTACTGCGTTTCATCCTCAGTCGCAAGGACATGTTGAACATGTCAACCAAGTTCTCAAAGACATGCTTCAAGCTTGTGTAATTTCATTCGGCAAGAAATGGGAGGAATCTCTTCCATATGCCGAGTTCTCTTATAATAATAGCTATCAAGCTAGTCTGAAGATGTCCCCCTTCGAAGTGCTATATGGATGAAAGTGTCGGACCCCTCTGAACTGGTCAGAAACTGGGGAACGTCCACTCTTCAGTCCGGATATTATCCAACAGGCCGAAGAACAAGTTCGCATTATTCGCGAGAATCTCAAGACTGCTCAGTCACGTCAGAAAAGTCAGTATGACCGTCATCACCAAGACATGGTCTATCAACATGACGAAAAGGCTTATCTTCGAGTTACACCAATGAAGGGTGCTCACCGCTTCGGGGTCAAGGGCAAGCTAGCTCCTCGCTATATCGGTCCCTTCACTATTCTCGAAAGGCGTGGAAAGGTGGCATATCAACTGGAGCTTCCGCTGAACCTTTCTTAGGTTCACGATGTGTTCCATGTGTCACAACTCCGCCGTTGCTTCAAGGATCCAATCCGAGCGGTGGATCATGAAGTGCTCGAATTGCAACAGGACCTCTCCTATAAAGAGCATCTGGTCCGCATTCTTGACCAAGATGAACGCCGCACACGTCAGAAGGTGATCAAATTCCTCAAAGTCCAGTGGTCGAATCACTCTGAAGACGAAGCCACTTGGGAACGCGAGGACCGCCTGCGTGATGAATACCCCGCACTATTTCCTTCGACCTCCTAAATCTCCGGACGAGATTTCTGGTAGTGGAGGAGATTTGTAACGCCCGGATAATTAGGCTACAGTAAAACTCTCCTAATGATGCCATGTCATCGGTGATTACTGTTGCTAAACTTTCATTAGTTCAAACCGATTCAAAAATCAATTCAGAAAAAGGCAAACAACAAAAGTTTTTAAAAGTTGAAACCAAAAATGTTCGGTGGCTGCCAAATATTGCACTGGTAATTATGGTGAAGTAAACACATTTTTAGAAAATGCCTAAATACTTTAAAATGAAATAAAACAGAAAAGAAAATAAACAAAAAGAAAAAGGAAAACACAAAAACAAAAGAACTAACAAAAAGAAAAAAAGAAAAAGGGGGGAAGCACCCCCCTCCCCCTGGGCTTCGGCCTAGCAGGCCACAGGCTGGCCTAGATGCGGCCCACCCCGCACCCATAAGACCCGCCCATTCCCCCAGTACCCACCGACACCCCCACTCCCTCCCCGCAGAATATCTCCTCCCCCTCTCTCCCGATTGGATCGGGATCGAGGAGGAGACCGCTCGCCGCCTCCTCGCCCTCACCTGACGCCGCCCGGAACTCCCCTACCGGCCTGCTTCCTCCTCCCCACGCCGGACCTCCTCATCCTCCTCCCCGAGTCGCTCCCCGCACCCCGTTGCCCAGACCCTACTCCCCGCAGTGAGCTGCCCCTCCTCGCGTCCCGCCCCCTCTCCTCGCACTCCCTTCCTCGCGACCGTTGCCGCGCCTCGTGCGCTCCGGCCCCATGCTCACCACAGCCGGCCGCGCCCTGGCCGCGCGCCGCTTCGCCTGGCCGCGCCCATCGCCCCGCCCCGACGCGCCTCGCCTGCGCCGCTCGCTCGCCGCGCCGCCGCCCCATTTCCCCCGCACGCTGCGCCCCATGGCCGCCTTTGCTCGCCCGCGCTCCGCCCCCCCCCCTCCTTCTCCGGCCACCGGTCGGCGCCCCATGCCCCCCTGCCTACCCGCGCGACGTGAGCATCGTGCCTCGCAACGCCGAGCTCCGCTGCAGCCCCGCCGCTCCCTGCCGCGCTACGCCCCTGGCCTCTTCTCCCCTTGCGCTCTCGCGCCAGCACCGCAGCCCGTGTGGCCTCGCCCTGGACTCCTCTGTGCCGCCCCACGCCGCTTCTCCCGCACCGTCCTGCTCGGTCGCTGTCGTGCCGCGCCCGCCCGTGCACCACACCGCGGTCGTGCGGCCCCGTCGCCACCGGTGCTGCAGCGCCACTACGCCGGCCGCCGCGTCCCGGCGTGCCGGACGCCCGGGTCGGCCCTGCCCGGTGCCCGTTAACTGCATGCCCGCTAAGGCCCCTGTGGGCCTATGACAGATAGAGCCCACCCTTAGAACGTTTTATTAAAAAAACAATAATAAAAATAAATAAAGAAATAATAATAATTAACTTAATTAATTAATTAAGGAATTAACTAAGTTAATTAATCATAATTAGATTAACCTAATTAACGGTTAGTTAATTAATCAATCAATGACAATGGGGCCCACCCCTAATTAATTCAGATTAGATTAATTAAAATTAGGATAATTAACATGTGTCTCTGACCAGTGGGACCCACTGGTCAGGTTGACCAGTCAACTCTGTTGACTGCTGACGTTAGCATGATATCATGCTGATGTCATTAATTCATTTTTGAATTAATTTAAATAATTAATTAAATTCCAGAAATTAATAAAATCTTTAGAAAATCATATCTTTTAATCAGTAACTCGAATTAAAATATTTTCAACATGAAAGTTGCTCAGAACAACGAGACGAATCCGGATACGCAACCCGTTCGTCCGCCACGCATCCCTAGCATCGCAAACACGCAACTTTCCCCCTTCGGCTCCTTTGCCCGAAAACGCGAAACACCGAGGATAATTTCTCGGATGTTCCCCCCCCCTTCACCGGTACCACTTCGTACCGCATTAGGGCACACCTAGCATCACGCTTTGTCATGTCATGCATCATCATGCATTTGTTTGCATTATATTTATTGTTTCTTCCCCCTCTTCTCTCGCTAGACACCGAGACCGACGCCGCTGCTACCCAGTACGACTACGGTGTTGACGACCACTCTCTCTTGCTAGAGCAACCAGGCAAGCCCCCCCTTGATCACCAGATATCGCCTACTCTCCTCTATACTGCTTGCATTAGAGTAGTGTAGCCTATTACTGCTTTTCGTTAATCCTATTCTGATGCAGAGCCTGTCATTGTTGCTACAACTGTTGATACCTTACCTGCAATCCTAATGCTTAGTATAGGATGCTAGTTTATCATCAATGGCCCTACATTCTTGTCTTTCTACCATGCTATACTATCGGGCCGCGGTCACTTGGGAGGTGGTCACGGGTATATACTTATACATAATATATGATACTTATGGTGATTAAAGTCGGGTCGGCTCGTAGGAGTACCCGCGAGTGATTCTGATCTTGGGGGCTGAAGGGGCAGGTGGCTCCATCCCGGTAGAGTTGGGCCTGAGTTCCCGAAGGCCACCGACGGTTACTTTGTGACGGAGCGACAGGGCAGGTTGAGACCACCTAGGAGAGAGGTGGTCCTGGCCCTGGTCAGCGTCCGTGGTTATTTCAGAATAACACGCTTAACGAGATCTTGGTATTTGATCTGAGTCTGGCTACTGGCCTATACGCACTAACCATCTACGCGGGGACAGTTATGGGCACTCGACGTCGTGGTATCAGCCGAAGCCTTCGTGACGTCAGCGACTAAGCGGCGCGCGCCGGGTTGGACCGCGTAACGCAACTTCCTTTGTAATGGAGGTTGCTAGGTCTGCTCACCGGCCGCGTACGCAACGTGCATGTGTGCAAAGGGTGATGGTCCCAGACCCCTGCACCATAGGATTTAGACCGGCGTGCTGACCTCTCTGTTGTGCCTAGGTAGGGCTGCAATGTGTTGATCTTCCGAGGTCGGCCATGACCCAGAAAAGTGTGTCGGGACAAAGGGGATCGAGAGTGTTGGGTTATGTGGTGAACCCCTGCAAGGAAGTTAATCTATTCGAATAGTCATCTCCCTCGGTAAAAGGACGACCCGGAGTTGTACCTTGACCTTATGACAACTAGAACCGGATACTTAATAAAACACACCCTTCCAAGTGCCAGATACAACCGGTGATCGCTCTCTCACAGGGCGACGAGGGGAGGATCATCGGTTAGCATTATGCTATGCGATGATACTTGGAGGACTTCAGTCTACTCTCTTCTACATGCTGCAAGACGGAGGCTGCCAGAAGCGTAGTCTTCGAAAGGACTAGTTATCCCCCTCTTATTCCGGCTTTCTGCTGTTCAGTCCACACATAATAGCCTTATTCCAGTGGCTACCAATGCATACATATGTAGTGTAGCTCCTTGCTTGCGAGTACTTTGGATGAGTACTCACGGTTGCTTTCCTCCCCCTTTTCCCCTTTCCTATACCCGATTGCTGCAACCAGACGTTGGAGCCCAGGAGCCAGACGCCACCGTCAACAACGACTACTACTACACTGGGGGTGCCTACTACTACGTGCAGCCCGCTGACGGCGACCAGGAGTAGTCTAGGAGGATCCCAGGCAGGAGGCCTGCGCCTCTTTCGATCCGTATCCCATTTTATGCTATCCTTCTTAAGGCATACTTGTTTATCTTATGTCTGTACTCAGATATTGTTGCTTCCGCTGACTCGTCTATGATCGAGCTCTTGTATTCGAGCCATCGAGGCCCGTGGCTTGTAATATGATGCTTGTATGACTTATTTTTTTTGTAGAGTTGTGTTGTGATATCTTCCCGTGAGTCCCTGATCTTGATCGTACACGTTTGCGTATATGATTAGTGTACAATTGAATCGGGGGTGTCACAGTAACCGTGACGGTCTCTTTTAGAATGAGTTCGAGAAGAGAACATGGTTGTGTTATGTTTGAACGTAAGTAGTTCAGGATCACTTATTGGTCATTACTAGTTTGCGACCGCTTGCATAGTTTCTCATCTTACTCTTGTACTCGTAAGTTAGCCACCATACAATTCTTAGTCGCTTGCAAACTCACCACTTATCCATTCCATACCCATTAAGTTTTGCTAGTCTTGATATCCATGGTAATGGGATTGCTGAGTCCTCATGGCTCATAGATTACTACAACAACAGTTGCAGGTACAGGTTACGCGATGTTCATGATGTGAGAGCGATGTTTACATGTTTTGGAGTTCTTCTTCTTGTTAGTCAATCTTGGGTTAGGTTCCTGGTCGGCGGCCTGGGCTTGCAGGGTGGATGTCATTTGATCTTCTATTTGTGCTTCATCCGTAGTCGGATGTTGTTCTCATGTATGATGTTTGATGTATTCTTGCGGCATTTGTATGCCTTGTATCTATCCCCAACTATTATGTAATGGGACGATGTAATGATATCCACCTTGCAAAAGTGCCTCCAATATGCGCTTCTATCCTTGGTGGGACCTTCGAGTTCCTTTAGGATAGAGTCACATATTGGGTGTGACAATATGGAGGAAGAGGGGGAAATTTCGTGGCCCATGGAGGAGGGGTCCGAAACCAACCCTATCTCTTGTTTCCCCACACATACGGACTCTAAAAACAGCCTATACTCAAGTATTTCAAAATTATATGGGCCTGGCCCAATAATTAGGTGACGCAGCACCTATAATAGCCTCTAGACAAAAGTTATGAAGTGTCATCTTGTATATTTCGTCCAAGGCTTCATGCACTCATTTGGTTGCTTCAAAGTGCTACAATCATCACTTGTAACTATGTTCTTGTTCCTCTTGCGCATTCCATCATCTCCATGCTTGATCTTGCTCCAATGTTCATCCTTGTTGTCCAAGCAAGGGCCTTCATTTGTAAGCAAGACAAATATATCCAATTTAGGCAGCATCATATTCTCATAAATATTAGAATCATTACCAAGAAACGAAATTACATGATAATTTAATTGGGGTGCGCGAGCTCTAGTAATTGGTCCAGTATGTATAGCAGCAGGGGCTGTGGGTGTAACAAAGGTATTGATGCCCTCATCACATGGTGTGAACTTGTTATAATTTTATTGCAATATCTAATTTTCTATCAGTTCATTGCCAACACCCAGCTGCATTTTATTACAATTAGCATCATGCACATATTTATCTTTGATGGTCTCCAAACCAAATATTTTCTAGTCAAGTTGTGAAAACATTTTGTTTACCCTTCTTGTGTTTAATGACATAAGGGAAAGTCTCAATGAATTCAACCCATTTAGCATGTCTATGATTCAGTTTAGCTTGACTTTTAATATGTTTCGAAGATTCATGATCAGAATGTAGAACAAATTCTTTGGGCCATAAATAATGTTGCCATGTCTCTAAAGTCCGAACAAGAGCATATAATTCTTTATCATAAGTAGAATAATTCAGACTAGGCCCACTCAATTTTTTAGAAAAGTATGCAACAGGTTTGCCATCTTGTAATAACACAACTCCTAACCCAATTTCACTAGCATCACATTAACCTCAAAAGTCTTATTAAAATCAGGAAGTTGGAGTAAAGGAGCATGTGTAAACTTATCATTCAACACCGTGAAGGCTTCTTTCTGTGCGGTACCCCAAACAAACGGCACATCCTTCTTTGTAAGATCATTGAGAGGTGCAGCAATGGTGCTGAAATCTCGCATAAAACACCTATAGAAACCAGCGAGTCCAAGAAAACTCCTCACTCGTGTGACCGGTTTGGGCTGCGGCCAACTCTCAATAGCTTCAATCTTGGCTTTGTCAACTTCAACTCCCTGTGGAGTAACAACATAGCTAAGAAAAGATACTCGGTCAGTGCAAAAGGTGCACTTCCCATGGTTACCAAAATAAACGCGCATCATGTAGAGCAATAAAAATAGCACGTAAATGTTCCAAATGTTCTTCCAAAGATTTGCTATAAATCAGTATATCATCAAAATAGACTACCATAAATCATCCAATGAAAGCACGTAAAACTTTGTTCATTAATCTCATGAAAGTATTAGGTGCATTAGTTAACCCAAAAGGCATGACTAACCACTCATATAAACCAAACTTAGTTTTAAATGTTGTTTTCCATTCATTTCCCAATTTGATACGAATTTGATGGTATCCACTACGCCAATCAACTTTGGAGAAGATTGTAGAGGCACTCAAATCATCGAACATATCATCTAGCCTAGGAATAGGATGATGATAATGAATAGTAATATTATTAATGCCTCTACAATCAACACACATACACGATGTACCATACTTTTTCGGCACTAGAATAATAGGAACAACACAAGGACTAAGGGATTCACAAATATAACCTTTGTCGAGTAGTTCCTGGACTTGATGCATAATCTCCTTCATCTCCTCTGGATTGGTACGGTATGGTGCACGGTTGGGTAGCAGTGCACGGGAATTATGTCAATCTGATGCTCAATCCCTCGAATAGGTGGTAACCTTGGTGGCACGTCTTGTGGACATACATCAGCAAACTCCTCCAAAATGTTAGTGACAACAGGAGGCAAAGAGGAAGGCACGTCCTCGAATGAAAATAATGCCTCTTTGCACACAAAATCATAGCAAATAGATTTCCAAAAATCTAACTCATCAATATCAGATTTGGTGGCAAGTAAACAAACACTTTTCAATTTAATTTCCGAAGCAACACTAGGTGGTTTATTATGAGGCTTCATTTTTTGCTCAAATGATTTTGCCATAATCTGATTTCCACTCTGATTTTTCTCCTGTTTTTCCTTAATGGCTCTATTAATATCATCTTTCAGAATAGAATCAGCAGACATAGGAAGCAAACTAGTATGTTTATCCTTATGAACAAGAGTATACTGATTGTTTCTACCGTGGTGTACAGAATTTTTATCAATTTGCCTTGGTCTACCAAGTAATAAGGAACATGGTTGCATGACTACCACATCACAATCAACATAATCAGCATATGTACAGATACTCAGATGCACACGAACAGTACGTGTTACCTTAATCTTGTCGCTTGTTGAACCATTGGATGTAGTAAGGACGTGGATGTGGTCTTGTGTTGACAGATAGCTTCTACACCATCTCCATGCTAGCCAAGTTAATGTATGGTGGAACCCTAGATGGCCAATTGTAACGCCCTCGATGCGGCTATATCTCCCACGTGTCGAAGCACGACTTAGAGGCATAACCGCATTGAAAGAAATGTCGCAAGTGAGGTAATCTTCGCAAACAACCCATGTAATACAATAAGGGAAAAGATACATAGTTCGCTTACAATCGCCACTTCACACAATTATATGAATAAAGTATTACATCAACCAGATACAATCAAGGTCCGACTACGGAACCAAAATAAAAGAAGACTACCCCAAATGCTACACAGATCCCCGATCGACCCCAACTGGGCTCCACTAATGATCGACTGAAATGAAACAACACAAAGGACAAGATATTCATCGAGCTCCTCCTCGAGCTTGGTTGTGTCATCTGCACGGTTCAACGGCACCTGCAAACTGGTTTTGGAAGTATCTGTGAGTCACGGGGACTCAGCAATCTCACACCCTCGCGATCAAGACTATTTAAGCTTATGGGTAAGGTAAAAGGTATGAGGTGGAGCTGCAGCAAGTGACTAGCATATATGGTGGCTAACATACGCAAATGAGAGCGATAAGAGAAGGCAAAAGCACGGTCGAGAATCTATGATCAAGAAGTGATCCTAGAACAACCTACGTCAAGCATTACTCCAACACCGTGTTCACTTCCCGGACTCCGCCGAGAAGAGACCATCACGGTTACACACGCGGTTGATGCATTTTAATAAGGTCAACTTCAGGTTTTCTACAACCGGACATTAACAAATTCCCATTTCCCCATAACCGCGGGCACGGCTTTCGAAAGTTCAAATCCCTGCAGGGGTGTCCCAACTTAGCCCATCCCAAGCTCTCACGGTCAATGAAGGATATTCCTTCTAGCGGGAAGACCCGATCAGACTCGGAATCCCGGTTACAAGACATTTCGACAATGGTAAAACAAGACCAGCAAAGCCACCCAGATGTTCCGAAAAATCCCGATAGGAGATGCACATATCTCGTTCTCAGGGCACACCAGATGAGCCAGACGTCGGGTGGGCCAACCCAGAGTTGCCCCTGGTAGCTCCGGACATCGCTCAGTTTGGACCAACACTCAGAGGAGCACTGGCCTGGGGGTTTAAAATAAGGATGACCCTTGAGTCTGCAGAACCCAAGGGAAAGAAAAGGCTAGGTGGAGAATGGTAAAACCAATGTTGGGCCATGCTGGAGGAGTTTTATTCAAGGCGAACTGTCAAGGGGTTCCCATTATAACCCAACCGCGTAAGGACCGCAAAATCCGGGAACATAACACCGATATGACGTAAACTAGGGCGGCAAGAGTGGAACAAAACACCAGGCATAAGGCCGAGCCTTCCACACTTTACCAAGTATATAGATGAATTAATTAAATAAGAGATATTGTGCTATCCCAACAAAATAACCATGTTCCAAACATGGAACAAGCTTCAATCTTCACCTGCAACTAACAACGCTATAAGAGGGGGCTGAGCAAAGCGGTAACATAGCCAAACAACGGTTTGCTAGGACAAGGTGGGTTAGAGGCTTGGTTCAACAATATAGGAGGCATGATAAGCAAGTTGTAGGTATCGCAGCATAGGCATAGCAAAAGAGCGAGCAACTAGCAAGCAAAGATAGAAGTGATTTCGAGGGTATGGTCATCTTTCCTAAAATCCCACAAGGAAGAAGAACGAGTCCATGAAGAAGACAAACGGACGTAGTCGAACGGATCCTCACAACTCTGGAATGAAACCGAAGCAAACGCGAGAAGCAACCCGGAAAGAAGCAAACAACATAATAAACAACCAACACATAATCATGGCATGATGCACAACCAAGTATGATGCATGTCCGGTTTAAATATGCATGGCATGGCAAGGGGCACAAACAAAACTACAAGTTAAGTGAGCTCACCATATCAATTATTTAGTTCTCTCTCAGCTAGGTACTCAACAATATTAAATGTTTGTTAACATGGCAAGAGGTGTAGCATAACAAACTATACCAGCTAAACAATTTAAATGGGGTCGGATATAATAAAGAACAAAACCGGTAAATCCCCATATGCAATTATCAATTTGGTGCAACAACAATTTTAACCAATCTTGAAGTTGTTATCATGATGCGGATGACATGTGCAAGTTTATGCAATTTTTATTAAAAGTTGACAAGAGCATTATGAAACATTTGTCACCGTGGTGGAAAGTAAAAAGGGCGCCACGGCAACGATAACGAAAACGGTGCCAGGCAACGTTCCGGTTCCGGTAACTCGATTGAGATACCGATGCAAAGGAGAAGTGTGCGGATGCGTGCAAAAGATGGTGGGGCGCTCCCGGATTCCGGGTGTCCCACGAGTCGATGGCATGGAAGTGAGAGACACTCCGGACATGGTGCAGACAAAGGGTGCATCTCATACGTCACAAGCATTCGTTCTCGGGCGATCGTCTCGGGGTTATAACTTTGAAGCGTGCGTTTTCGAAGTGTATCGAGTCGGCGTAGAGGAAGTAGACGTTCTCGGACATTGAGGGAAGCAGTGGTTCATGCGATGGTAGTCGAAGTAGTCGTCCTATCGTTCATCGGCGATCATCGGAGCGGTAGTGGAAGTAGAGGTACATGAAGACGGTAGAGATACTCGCGACGGTAGTGGTACACGTTTCTCGTCAAAATTACAGCTGCGGTAGTTGTACACGGTTCGTAGATGTTCGAGTCACCGGTAGAGGTACTTGGCATAGCGTTACAAGGTCGGTCTCGCCGGTCTCGATCTCGGCAGCGTAGTGGTACAAGCGCGACATCAGACTTGTCGAACCCGAACTCTTCGGGGGGCGTCATGGTACTTGGCGAATCCGCGTAGTCGTGCACGTTCCAACATCAAACTTTGAGAGGTACCAACGGTGTTGTACTTGGCGAATCCTGGACAGTCTTGGCGGCCTCCGGAGACGCAGTATAAGTGCTTGACGCATCACCGCGTAGTCATACTCAGGATCCTTGGGGCATCAGTGCTAGTTGGACTTTCCGGTCTTGAAGGCGTCGGTGGTTCCAAGGTACTTGACAAATGCACGTGGTCGCACCCGAGTCGTCGTACACTAACGGGTCCAGAAGAGGAACTTGCCGCCCAAGGGTGTTGCAGTTGCAGTCTTCATGTCAACGAGAACAGGCAGCGAAAGGAGGGAGTTCGAGCAGGGAAGTGGAGCACAGCAGGCAACCGGAGATGGCAGATCGTCAACTAGCAGAGGAGGTGCTGCAGGGCACTTATTGTGGTGGAGGAGGGGCTCCACGCGAACAGGACCGTGGTGGAGGTCACCGTCGAGGATGTCCGGGAGCAGGGCCCGAGGCGCGCGGCGCGAGGGCCCTGCTCCTTTGTGTATGACGGCGCATGAGAACGAAGGGGAGAGGGACGAGGCTGGCGGCGCTCCGGTGGCTTTGGTCACCGGCGGGGCAAGCAACAACGGCGCTGGGGAAGGCGACAAGAAGAGGAGGCGCGCGGAGATGGCAAGAAGGCGCCGGCTTGAGCTGGAGGCGAGGTAGAGCATAGGGAGGCGACAAGCATGGGTATGGCTGGGGCGCTGGGCTCCGCAGGTTCCAGGTGGAGGAGGATAAGGGGCGCGTTGGAGGGAGGCTTGGTCGTGGCAGAGGAGGAAGGAGGCAGAGGGAATGAAGGGAGAGGCGGCGGTGCGGGAAGGGGTCGAGGGAGAGATGGATCGGGCTAGCGGTTCCCTGGCGGCGCGAGGAAACGAGGAGTGGGATCGAGAGGCTGGCTAGGGTTAGCAGCGGGATTGGTGGGCTGGCGCGAGAGGCCCAGGTGGCCGGCGGGGCTGCTGGTTGAGCCTCGATCTGCTGAGCCAGATCATGGAGCAGGAAAGGCCAGAGGCCTGGTCAGCTGTTGTTGCTGGCATCTACCTCTCTCTCTACAAATCTCTCATGAAAACAGGAAAGCAAAGAAATAAAAGGAGAGAAAAGAAATGAGTGGACAAGAATTTGGGCAAGGGGATTATTTTCCTGGACTCACAAAAATGCGCTTGTCCCAAGAAAATAGAAGTGAGCATGATTTCAAGATTTAAATTCAAATTCGTTTGAATTTAATTCAAATGGTTTGAACAAGGACGAGGATTTCAAAACGCCCAAAAATGTTGAGAATTTAGGAGGAGCCTCGATAAATGGAGAAAGAATTATGGAGAAAGTTTGGAGAACAAACATGAAGCAAAAAGGCATGAGAATTGAATTGCAATTGTGTTATGGTGATTCCAAAGTTAATGGAATATTTTAATATAGCTCTCTAAATATCAAGAGGATATGTTGTAAAGAGAATCACCATGTGAATTCCCTCGGTTTAAATGGATCAAAGATCCATACGGTTTATTTAGTTGAGTTGCAAAAAAATTAATGATATGATGGCATGATGACATGATGCAATGCAAGAATAAAAAGGGCAGGCACAACTGAAACACACGGCAAAACCCAGAACATATGGAAGTCTTCTCGAGCATTGGTCTCGGGGTGTTACAACACTCCACCACTACGAGAGGATCTCATCCCGAGATCTAGAATGGCACCAGAGGGAAACGGAAGAGAAAGAGAAGAGGTAAAACTAAGTTGCATCTTTGACAAACGAGTGAAACCAAAGAACCTTGCGAGGTTGATCAAATTGAAAGAAAGAAAGCAACGGCAATGAACGAAGTTGAAAGCACTCCATTAAGAAAGAGGAACAAGGAACATTACGAGAACCTTGTAGGTTGAAAGACATAAGAATAAAGGTTGCAATGAACAAGAAGCACATGCAAAAACTCCGGTTGAAAGAAGAAGCACACGGAATGATAGAGATCAAAAGCGACAACACTCCTGTTGGAAATGGAAGGGATTTAACATGATCTTGACGAAACAAGAAGATGGGTTTAAGAGAGCAACATCACAATGCCTCCGGAACAAAAGTAAGAATGGAATGGAATGAACGAAGGGAAACAAGATCTTGAGAGAGCACGCTTACGACCAAATGCTAGAACGGAGTTGTTGGAAAACCAACAACGAAAAGAATAAGCTTGATTTGGTCTTATGGAATACATCTCAAATTATGAGGTGACAACCTGCCACTCACAGAAAAAATAATTGGATTGATAAGAACAAGGAGACGAGAAAACTTGTTCACCGGAAGGATAAAGAAGACTTGGGTCCTTTATGAGCACCATAAATAGCACGATCCTTAGGGAAGAGCTTTAGGTGAAATATAACCCAAGATAACTCCAATGAAGAGATTGATGGATTTAAAATACCTCATTCTTAACAACATGTGAATCATGAAACATGAACTCAAATTATCAAGAATGACATAATACCACCTCCAATGATATCGAAGAAAGGAATTGCACTCCGGATTGCAAGATGAAGAAACTTAAGCTCCTTAGAAAAGAATGTAGATGAACACTTCGAAAAGGAATATAAATCCTTGATGAACCATCCTGAAAGAACCTTCATGAAGAACTCCGGTAACAAAAGAAATGATCAAACGGAAGGAAAGAGAGGTCGAAAACACAAGGTGAAATCCTTGCAATGATTTAGATGGAGCTACGCGACGAGATAATTGAGAGAGCTTGGAACTCCGGGAAAAGAAAGATGAGCACTTGAAACCAAGAATTTAATCATCGTGAACAAACTTTGGAAGAAAAGTTTAACATATGGATGAAACAAGAATAAGAATTACATGATGCATAACCTTCACCAATTTAATTGATGACAAGCAACGGATTTGGCATACTACTTATTCTCGTAGAAAGGATTAAGATAGATATAGCGCAAACTTGAGAAGGTCTTCAATGAACCGCCGGTAGGATTGAAACAATGAATGAATTGATATGATAAACGAAGGAAGAGGAACTCTTGAACGAACCACCATAAGAATTGAAAATGAACAAAGAGAAGATAAAGAAACACTGGGAAGAATTATAAAATGAACGAAGATACTTGAGAGGATTTAGATACATGAGAACGAAGAGATCATGAGCCGATTAGAGATCACTTGAATGAAACACCGGTAAGATTGGAGAATGATAACTAAAAGCTGAGAATGAATAAACCTGAATTGATGGACTCCAGATGGGTGAAAGGAATTCTCACAATCAAAACAATTATGAGAGAATGGTGGCAAGCTAGCATCATGACTCTTGAAGAGAATGGAGAAAGATTGAGAGAGAAAATCTTCTTCGGTCTTCAAATACAGAGAATGACGACTAGAAACACCACCAAGAATTGTAGATGCACTTCGAAATGAAAAATGGAAAGGTTGATCCAAGGACGAAAAGAATTTGAAAGATCATGGAGAAAAACATTTGACCGATGACAGTTCATTCTTACGTCAAACTTTGGAGAGAATTTGAGAAGCTCCGATAAAATAAGGAGAGTCAGGTAAGATCCTGGGAAAAGACCTGTGGGTTAGGTCCCACTCAAAAGAAACACCATAGAACGATTTAAAAGAGATATTGCGCCGGTTGAATTAAAAGGCTTAAGTGAGATAACAACCTCGAGATAGGTTTGAACGGGTCTTGAATGAAAAGACGAGCCTTCTGAGATATTTTGAGCACTCCGGAACAATTGAAATAGGGAGAAAAGGATGATATTAAGAGGTGCACCGGTATGAGAAAGCATTAGAAACGAGGAAAGGATAAAGAAACACCAAAAGCTTGAATTGAATCCTCCGGAGGAGAAAAAGAACAAAAGATGATGAACTTGAGGCTCCGTTAGTATCTTCATGAGAATCACCGGATAAGAACATTGAAAGAAAAGAATGAAGAGATTTCACAAGAATAAAAGGATGCTTGATTAAGAAATCCGAGTCCTTGAAGAAAACGGTGGGAGGGAGGGAAAACAAAGGCAATTTGGGATGAATGAAATGAACACCGTTGAAAAGAACTGAGATTGGATCTTGCAAATGTTGAAATGATCGGATCCACTTGAAGAGAAACACGCCGGTGAAAAGGATTGACAAGACAATCTTGACGATCAAGAAGGATTGGTATTCACGTCGGAGTATGAGAAGACCATTTGGGGAAGGTGTGGAATCAATACTTGACGTTGAAGCAACTCGAATACCACAACTCAAAACAAAACAAAGGATTGGCTTGCAGAATAAGCCAGAACAAACATATGATAGAGATTTCGTCCTAAGTTTTCGTGGTGGGGCCTACATGGGCTCGATCGTACAGCACCATCATGTACAAGGCAGTGCACATGACATACGAAGCGTCCCCGAGTCGGCATAGCCAAGGACTCTTTAAGACACAACGAGACCACTGTAAAACCAACCGTGAATAGGCGGACCACTTGACGTCAAACCCCAATTTCATATCATACATCTGTCAGAAAGATAGCCTAAGAGCTACTTGAATTCCGACTTATAAACCCCCGAAATTTTTCGGTTATGCAATCAGGTGTTGGAGATACAGGGGAAGAATAATATCTCACCCAAAACTAGCAAATCCTACATCCAGCTGTATCCATCCTTCAACACATAACCAAGAAACCTTCGGAAATCGTTTACCTCAACCTTCGAAAAGCATCCGTTATACGAGTTATGGCAATACTCCCGAACTCCCGCCCCAGTACTGGGTGGCGTCGAGGTTATCTCACCAACAACTGCATAAAAGAGATTATTGATGTCGGCGAAACTAAACTCAGGTATTCCAGAACTACAACGATAAAATTGTGACAAAAACACCTCGGAGCTCAACTCCTCGGGACACTGGCACAACCCCTAAATGTCAGGAGGCACCAAGAACAATGTTCTCATCACAAAACCATCGGAACGATTCCAAGATACCCGCGTGATCCTAAAAAATTTTCAGTGAAATTTGAGAAGAGAAGAGTCAAAACTCTACGTCAGGATGCCTCACCAGAGCGACAAAGGGACTGAGGAGTAAAAAGAAGTCCTACTCTCTGATATATATAATCCTAAATGACTCAAAACATTTTTCTAGACTCAACAACGCCAACGATTCGATCAAGCAGGGGGCTCCTAAGGTCGGGGAAGGCTCTGATTACCAACTTGTAATGCCCTCGATGCGGCTATATCTCCCACGTGTCGAAGCACGACTTAGAGGCATAACCGCATTGAAAGCATTGTCGCAAGTGAGGTAATCTTCGCAAACAACCCATGTAATACAATAAGGGAAAAGATACATAGTTGGCTTACAATCGCCACTTCACACAATTACATGAATAAAGCATTACATCAACCAGATACAATCAAGGTCCGACTACGAAACCAAAATAAAAGAAGAATACCCCAAATGCTACACAGATCCCCGATCGACCCCAACTGGTCTCCACTAATGATCGACTGAAATGAAACAACACAAAGGACAAGATCTTCATCGAGCTCCTCCTTGAGCTTGGTTGCGTCATCTGCACGGTTCAACGACACCTGCAAACTGGTTTTGGAAGTATCTGTGAGTCACGGGGACTCAGCAATCTCACACCCTCGCGACCAATACTATTTAAGCTTATGGGTAAGGTAAAAGGTATGAGGTGGAGCTGCAGTAAGCGACTAGCATATATGGTGGCTAACGTACGCAAATGAGAGCGAGAAGAGAAGGCAAAAGCACGGCCGAGAATCTATGATCAAGAAGTGATCCTAGAACAACCTACGTCAAGCATTAGTCCAACACCATGTTCACTTCCCGGACTCCGCCGAGAAGAGACCATCATGGTTACACACACGGTTGATGCATTTTAATAAGGTCAACTTCAGGTTTTCTACAACCGGACATTAACAAATTACCATCTGCCCATAACCGCAGGCACGACTTTCGAAAGTTCAAATCCCTGTAGGGGTGTCCCAACTTAGCCCATCCCAAGCTCTCACGGTCAATGAAGGATATTCCTTCTAGCGGGAAGACCCGATCAGACTCGGAATCCCGGTTACAAGACATTTCGACAATGGTAAAAAAAGACCAGCAAAGCCACCCAGATGTGCCGACAAATCCCGATAGGAGCTGCACATATCTCATTCTCAGGGCACACCGGATGAGCCAGACGTCGGGTGGGCCAGCCCAGAGTTGCCCCTGGTAGCTCCGGACATTGCTCAGTTTGGACCAACACTCAGAGGAGCACTGCCCCGGGGGTTTAAAATAAAGATGACCCTTCAGTCTGCAGAACCCAAGGGAAAGAAAAGGCTAGGTGGCGAATGGTAAAACCAATGTTGGGCCATGCTGGAGGAGTTTTATTCAAGGCGAACTGTCAAGGGGTTCCCATTATAACCCAACCGCGTAAGGAACGCAAAATCCGGGAACATAACACTGATATGACGGAAACTAGGGCGGCAAGAGTGGAACAAAACACCAGGCATAAGGCCGAGCCTTCCACCCTTTACCAAGTATATAGATGAATTAATTAAATAAGAGATATTGTGCTATCCCAACAAAATAACCATGTTCCAAACATGGAACAAGCTTCAATCTTCACCTGCAACTAACAACGCTATAAGAGGGGGCTGAGCAAATTGGTAACATGGCCAAACAACGGTTTGCTAGGACGAGGTGGGTTAGAGGCTTGGTTTAACAATATAGGAGGCATGGTAAGCAAGTGGTAGGTATCGCAGCATAGGCATAGCAAAAGAGTGAGCAACTAGCAAGCAAAGATAGAAGTGATTTCGAGGGTATGGTCATCTTGCCTGAAATCCCGCAAGGAAGAAGAACGAGTCCATGAAGAAGACAAATGGACGTAGTCGAACGGATCCTCACAACTCCGAAATGAAACCGAAGCTAACACGAGAAGCAACCCGGAAAGAAGCAAACAACATAATAAACAACCAATACATAATCATGGCATCATGCACAACCAAGTATGATGCATGTCCGGTTTGAATATGCATGGCATGGCAAGGGACACAAACAAAACTACAAGTTAAGTGGAGCACAATATGCAACGAGTTGCATATTGACGGAACACCATATCAATTATTTAGTTCTCTCACGGCTAGGTACTCAACAATATTAAATGTTGGTTAACATGGCAAGAGGTGTAGCATAACAAACTATACCATCTAAACAATTTAAATGGGGCCGGATATAATAAACAGCAAAACTGGTAAATCCCCATATGCAATTATCAATTTGGTGCAACAACAATTTTAACCAATCTTGAAGTTGTTATCATGACGCGGATGACATGTGCAAGTGTATGCAATTTTTATTAAAAGTTGACAAGAGCATCATGAAACATTTGTCACCGTGGTGGAAAGGAAAAAGGGTGCCACGGCAACGATAACAAAAACGGTGCCAGATACAACCAGTGATCGCTCTCTCACAGGGCGACGAGGGGAGTATCATCGGTTAGGATTATGTTATGCGATGATACTTGGAGGACTTCAGTCTACTCTCTTCTACATGATGCAAGACAGAGGCTGCTAGAAGCGTAGTCTTCGAAAGGACTAGCTATCCCCCTCTTATTCCGGCTTTCCGCAGTTCAGTCCACATATAATAGCCTTATTCCAGTTGATACCAATGCATACATATGTAGTGTAGCTCCTTGCTTGCGAGTACTTTGGATGAGTACTCACGGTTGCTTTTCTCCCCCTTTTCCCCTTTCCTATACCCGATTGCTGCGACCAGACGTTGGAGCCCAGGAGCCAGACGCCACCGTCGACGACGACTACTACTACACTGGGGGTGCCTACTACTACGTGAAGCCCGCTGACGGCAACCAGGAGTAGTCTAGGAGGATCCCAGGAAGGAGGCCTGCGCCTCTTTCAATCCGTATTCCAGTTTATGCTATCCTTCTTAATGCATACTTGTTTATCTTATGTCTGTACTAAGATATTGTTGCTTCCGCTGACTCGTGTATGATCGAGCTCTTGTATTTGAGCCCTCGAGGCCCCTGGCTTGTAATATGATGCTTGTATGACTTATTTTTTTGTAGAGTTGTGTTGTGATATCTTCCCGTGAGTCCCTGATCTTGATCGTACACGTTTGCGTGTATGATTAGTGTATGATTGAATCAGGGGCATCACGGTAACCGTGACAGTCTCTTTTAGAATGAGTTCAAGAAGAGAACATTGTTGTGTTATGTTTGAATGTAAGTAGTTCAGGATCACTTATTGGTCATTACTAGTTTGCGACCGCTTGCGTAGTTTCTCATCTTACTCTTGTACTCGTAAGTTAGCCAACATACAAGTCTTAGTCGCTTGCAAACTCACCACTTATCCATTCCATACCCATTAAGCTTTGCTAGTCTTGATATCCATGGTAATGGGATTGCTGAGTCCTCATGGCTCATAGATTACTACAACAACAGTTGCAGGTACAGGTTACGCGATGTTCATGACGTGAGAGCGATGTTTACATGTTTTGGAGTTCTTCTTCTTGTTAGTCAATCTTGGGTTAGGTTCCTAGTCGGCGGCCTAGGCTAGCAGGGTGGATGTCGTTTGAGCTTCTATTTGTGCTTCATCCATAGTCAGATGTTGTTGTCATGTATGATGTTTGATGTATTCTTGCGGCATTTGTATGCCTTGTATCTATCCCCAACTATTATGTAATGGGACGACGTAATGATATCCACCTTGCAAAAGCATCTCCAATATGCGCTTCTATCCTTGGTGGGACCTTCGAGTTCCTTTAGTATAGAGTCACATATTGGGTGTGACAATATGGAGGAAGAGGGGGAAATTTCATGGCCCTTGGAGGAGGGGTCCGAAACCAACCCTTTCTCTTGTTTCCCCACATATACAGACTCTAAAAACAGCCTATACTCAAGTATTTCAAAATTACATGGGCCTGGCCCAATAATTAGGTGACGCAGCACCTATAATAGCCTCTAGACAAAAGTTATGAAGTGTCATCTTGTATATTTCGTCCAATGCTTCATGCACTCATTATGGTTGCTTCAAAGTGCTGAAATCATCACTCGTAACTATGTTCTTGTTCCTCTTGCGCATTCCATCATCTCCATGCTTGATCTTGCTCCAATGTTCATCCTTGTGGTCCAAGCAAGGGCCTTCATTTGTAAGCAAGACAAATATATCCAATTTAGGCAACATCATATTCTCATAAACATTAGAATCATTACCAAGAAACGAAAGTACCTGATAATTTAATTGGGGTGCGCGAGCTCTAGTAATTGGTCCAGTATGTATAGCAGCAGGGGCTGTGGGTGTAACAATGGTATTGATGCCCTGATCACATGGTGTGAACTTGTTATAATTTTATTGCAATATCTAATTTTCTATCAGTTCATTGCCAACACCCAGCTGCATTTTATTACAATTAGCATCATGCACATATTGATCTTTGATGGTCTCCAAACCAAATATTTTCTAGTCAAGTTGTGAAAACATTTTTTTTACCCTTCTTGTGTTTAATGACATAAGGGAAAGTCTCAATGAATTCAACCCATTTAGCATGTCTATGATTCAGTTTAGCTTGACTTTTAATATGTTTCGAAGATTCATGATCAGAATGTATAACAAATTCTTTGGGCCATAAATAATGTTGCCATGTCTCTAAAGTCCGAACAAGAGCATATAATTCTTTATCATAAGTAGAATAATTCAGACTAGGCCCACTCAATTTTTTAGAAAAGTATGCAACATGTTTGCCATCTCGTAATAACACACCTCCTAATCCAATTTCACTAGCATCACATTCAACCTCAAAAGTGTTATTAAAATGAGGAAGTTGGAGTAAAGGAGCATGTGTAAACTTATCATTCAACACCGTGAAGGCTTCTTTTTGTGCGGTACCCCAAACAAAATGCACATCCTTCTTTGTAAGCTCATTGAGAGGTGCAGCAATGGTGCTGAAATCTCGAACAAAATGCCTATAGAAACCAGCGAGTCCAAGAAAACTCCTCACTCATGTGACCGTTTTGGGATGCGGCTAACTCTCAATAGCTTCAATCTTGGCTTTGTCAACTTCAACTCCCTATGGAGTAACAACATAGCTAAGAAAAGATACTCGGTCGGTGCAAAAGGTGCACTTCCCATGGTTACCAAAACAAACGCGCATCATGTAGAGCAATAAAAATAGCACGTAAATGTTCCAAATGTTCTTCCAAAGATTTGCTATAAATCAGTATATCATCAAAATAGACTGCCATAAATCATCCAATGAAAGCACGTAAAACTTTGTTCATTAATCTCATGAAAGTATTAGGTGCATTAGTTAACCCAAAAGGCATGACTAACCACTCACATAAACCAAACTTAGTTTTGAATGTTGTTTTCCATTCATCTCCCAATTTGATACGAATTTGATGGTATCCACTACGCAAATCAACTTTGGAGAATATTGTAGAGCCACTCAAATCATCGAACATATCATCTAGCCTAGGAATAGGATGATGATAATGAATAGTAATATTATTAATGCCTCTACAATCAACACACATACGCGATGTACCATCCTTTTTCGACACTAGAATAATAGGAACAACGCAAGGACTAAGGGATTCACAAATATAACCTTTGTCGAGTAGTTCCTCGACTTGATGCATAATCTCCTTCGTCTCCTTTGGATTGGTACGGTATGGTGCACGGTTGGGTAGCAGTGCACGGGGAATTATTTAATCTGATGCTCAATCCCTCGAATAGGTGGTAACCTTGGTGGCACGTCTTGTGAAAATACATCAGTAAACTCCTGCAAAATGTTAGTGACAGCAGGAGGCAACGAGGAAGGCACGTCCTCGAATGAAAATAATGCCTCTTTGCGCACAAAATCATAGCAAATAGATTTCCTAAAATCTAACTCATCAATATCAGATTTGGTGGCAAGTAAACAGACACTTTTCAATTCAATTTCAGAAGCAACACTAGATGGTTTATTGTTAGGCTTCATTTTTTGCTCAAATGCTTTTGCCATAATTTGATTTTCACTCTGATTTTTCTCCTGTTTTTCCTTAATGGCTCTATTAATATCATCTTTCAGAATAGAATCAGGAGACATAGGAAGCAAAGTAGTATGTTTATCCTTATGAACAAGAGTATACTGATTGTTTCTACCATGGTGCACAGAATTTTTATCAATTTGCCTTGGTCTACCAAGTAATAAGGAACATGGTTGCATGAGTACCACATCACAATCAACATAATCAGCATATGTAGAGATACTAAGATGCACACGAATAGTATGTGTTACTTTAACCTTGTCGCTTGTTGAACCATTGGATGTAGTAAGGATGTGGATGTGGTCTTGTGGTGAGACATAACTTCTACACCATCTCCATGCTAGCCAAGTTGATGTAGGGTGGAACCCTAGATGACCAATTGTAACGCCCTCGATGCGGCTATATCTCCCACGTGTCGAAGCACGACTTAGAGGCATAACCGCATTGAAAGCAATGTCGCAAGTGAGGTAATCTTCGCAAACAACCCATGTAATACAATAAGGGATAAGATACATAGTTGGCTTACAATCGCCACTTCACACAATTACATGAATAAAGCATTATATCAACCAGATACAATCAAGGTCCGACTACGGAACCAAAATAAAAGAAGACTACCCCAAATGCTACACAGATCCCCGATCGACCCCAACTGGGATCCACTAATGATCGACTGAAACGAAACAACACAAAGGACAAGATCTTCATCGAGCTCCTCCTTGAGCTTGGCTGCGTCATCTGCACAGTTCAACGGCACCTGCAAACTGGTTTTGGAAGTATCTGTGAGTCACGGGGACTCAGCAATCTCACACCCTCGTGATCAAGACTATTTAAGCTTATGGTTAAGGTAAAAGGTATGAGGTGGAGCTGCAGCAAGCGACTAGAATATATGGTGGCTAACATACGCAAATGAGAGCGAGAAGAGAAGGCAAAAGCACGGTAGAGAATCTATGAACAAGAAGTGATCCTAGAACAACCTACGTCAAGCATTACTCCAACACCGTGTTCACTTCCCGGACTCCGCTGAGAAGAGACCATCACGGTTACACACGCGGTTGATGCATTTTAATAAGGTCAACTTCAGGTTTTCTACAACTGGACATTAACAAATTCCCATCTGCCCATAACCGCGGGCACGAGTTTCGAAAGTTCAAATCCCTGCAGGGGTGTCCCAACTTAGCCCATCACAAGCTCTCACGGTCAACGAAGGATATTCCTTCTAGCGGGAAGACCCGATCAGACTCGGAATCCCGGTTACAAGACATTTCGACAATGGTAAAAAAAGACCAGCAAAGCCACCCAAATGTGCCGACAAATCCCGATAGGAGCTGCATATATCTCGTTCTCAGGGCACACCGGATGAGCCAAACATCGGGTGGGCCAGCCCAGATTTGCCCCTGGTAGCTCCGGACATCGCACAGTTTGGACCAACACTCAGAGGAGCACTGGTCCGGGGGTTTAAAATAAAGATGACCCTTGAGTCTGCAGAACCCAAGGGAAAGAAAAGGCTAGGTGACGAATGGTAAAACCAATGTTGGGCCATGCTGGAGGAGTTTTATTCAAGGCGAACTATCAAGGGGTTCCCATTATAACCCAACCGCGTAAGGAATGCAAAATCCGGGAACATAACACCGATATGACAGAAACTAGGGCGGCAAGAGTGGAACAAAACACCAGGCATAAGGCCGAGCCTTCCATCCTTTACCAAATATATAGATGCATTAATTAAATAAGAGATATTGTGCTATCCCAACAAAATAACCAGGTTCCAAACATGGAACAAGCTTCAATCTTCACCTGCAACTAACAACGCTGTAAGAGGGGGCTGAGCAAAGCGGTAACATAGCCAAACAACGGTTTGCTAGGACAAGGTGGGTTAGAGGCTTGGTTCAACAATATAGGAGGCATGATAAGCAAGTGGTAGGTATCACAGCATAGGGATAGCAAAAGAGCGAGCAACTAGCAAGCAAAGATAGAAGTGATTTCGAGGGTATGGTCATCTTGCCTGAAATCCCGCAAGGAAGAAGAACGAGTCCATGAAGAAGACAAACGGACGTAGTCGAATGGATCCTCACAACTCCGGAATGAAACTGAAGCTAACGCGAGAAGCAACCCGGAAATAAGCAAACAACATAATAAGCAACCAACACATAATCATGGCATGATGCACAACCAAGTATGATGCATGTCCGGTTTAAATATGCATGGCATGGCAAGGGGCACAAACAAAACTACAAGTTAAGTGGAGCTCAATATGCAACGAGTTGCATATTGACGGAACACCATATCAATTATTTAGTTCTCTCTCGGCTAGGTACTCAACAATATTAAATGTTTGTTAATATGGCAAGAGGTGTAGCATAACAAACTATACCATCTAAACAATTTAAATGGGGCCGGATATAATAAACAACAAAACCGGTAAATCCCCATATGCAATTATCAATTTGGTGCAACAACAATTTTAACCAATCTTGAAGTTGTTGTCATGATGCGGATGACATGTGCAAGTTTATGCAATTTTTATTAAAAGTTGAGAAGAGCATTATGAAACATTTGTCACCATGGTGGAAAGTAAAAAGGGTGCCACGGCAACAATAACAAAAACGGTGCCACGGCAACGTTCCGGTTCTGGTAACTCGATTGAGATACCGATGCAAAGGAGAAGTGTGCAGATGCGTGCAAAAGATGGTGGGGCGCTCCCAGATTCCGGGTGTCCCACGAGTCGATGGCATGGAAGCGAGAGACACTCCGGACATGGTGCAGACAAAGGGTGCATCTCATACGTCACAAGCATTCGTTCTCGGACGATCGTCTCGGGGTTATACCTTTGAAGCGTGCGTTTTCGAAGTTTATCGAGTCAGCATAGAGGAAGTAGTGGAAGTAGACGTTCTCGGACGTCGAGGGAAGCAATGGTTCACACGACGGAAGTCGAAGTAGTCGTCCTATCGTTCATCGGCGATCATCGAAGCGGTAGTGGAAGTAGAGGTACATGACGACGGTAGAGATACTCGCGACGGTAGTGGTACATGTTTCTCATAAAAATTACAGTGGCAGTAGTTGTACACGGTTCGTAGATGTTCGGGTCGCCGGTAGAGGTACTTGGCATAGCGTTACAAGGTCGGTCTCGCCGGTCTCGATCTCAGCAACGTAGTGGTACAAGCGCGACATCGGACTTGTGGAACCTGAACTCTTCGGGGGGCGTCATGGTACTTGGCGAATCCGCGTAGTCGTGCATGTTCCAACATCAAACTTGGAGGGGTACCGACGGCATTGTACTTGGCGAATCCTGGACAGTCTTGGCGGCCTCCGGGGACGCAGTATAACTGCTTGACGCATCACCGCGTAGTCATACTCAGGGTCCTTGGGGCATTGGTGCTAGTTGGACTTTCCGGTCTTGAAGTCATCAGTGGTTACAGGGTACTTGACAAATGCACGTGGTCGCACCCGAGTCGTCATACACTGACGGGTCCGGAAGAGGAACTTTGCGCCCAAGGGTGTTGCAGTTGCAGTCTTCATGTCAACGAGAACAGGCAGCAAAAGGAGGGAGTTCGAGCAGGGAAGTGGAGCACAGCAGGCGATCGGAGATGGCAGATTGTCAACAGGCAGAGGAGGTGCTGCCGGGCACTTATGGTGGTGGAGCAGGGGCTCCACGCGAACAGGACCGCGGTGGAGGTCGCCGTCGAGGATGTCCGGGAACAGGGCATGAGGCACGCGGTGCGAGGGCTCTGCTCCTCTGTGTATGACAGCGCAGGAGAACGAAGGGGAGAGGGACCAGGCAGGCGGCGCTCTGGTGGCTTTGGTCGCCGGCGGGGCAGGTATCAATGGCGCTGGGGAAGGCGATGAGAAGAGGAGGCGCACGGAGATGGCAAGAAGGCGCTAGCATGAGCTGGAGGCGATGTAGAGCATAGGGAGGCGACAAGCATGGGGATGGCAGGGGCGCGGGGCTCCGCAGGTTCCAGGTGGAGGAGGAGAAGGGGCGCGTCGGAGGGAGGCTTGGTCGTGGCAGAGGAGGAAGGAGGCAGAGGGAACGAAGGGAGAGGCGGCGGTGTGGGAAGGGGTCGAGGGAGAGATGGGATCGAGAGGGAGAGATGGATCGGGCTAGCGGTTCCTTGGCGGCGCGAGGAAACAAGGAGTGGGATCGAGAGGCTGGCTAGGGTTAGCAGCGGGATTGGTGGGCCGGCGCGAGAGGCCCAGGTGGCCGGCGGGGCTGCTAGTTGGGCCTCGATCTGCTGAGCCAGATCATGGAGCGGGAAAGGCGAGAGGCCTGGTCGGCTGTTGTTGCTGGCATCTACCTCTCTCTCTACAAATCTCTCACAAAAACAGGAAAGCAAAGAAATAAAAGGAGAGAAAAGAAATGAGTGGACAAGAATTTGGGAAAGGGGATTATTTTCCTGGACTCACAAAAATGTGCTTGTCCCAAGAAAATAGAAGTGAGCATGATTGCAAGATTTAAATTCAAATTCATTTGAATTTAGTTCAAATGGTTTGAACAAGGACGAGGATTTCAAAACGCCCAAAAATGTTGAGAATTTAGGAGGAGCCTTGATAAATGGAGAAAGAATTATGGAGAAAGTTTGGAGAACAGACATGAAGCAAAAAGGCATGAGAATTGAATTGCAAGTGTGTTATGGTGATTCCAAAGTTAATGGAATATTCTAATATAGCTCTCTAAATATCGAGAGGATATGTTGTAAAGAGAATCACCATGTGAATTCCCTTGGTTTAAATGGATAAAAGATCTGTTGGGGAACGTAGTAATTTCAAAAAAATTCCTACGCACACGCAAGATCATGGTGATGCATAGCAACGAGAGGAGGAGAGTGTGATCTATGTACCCTTGTAGATCGACAATGGAAGCGTTAACTTTGGTTGATGTGGTCGTACGTCTCCATGGCCCGACCGATCAGGCACCGAAACTACGGCACCTCTGAGTTTTAGCACACGTTCAGCTCGATGACGATCCCCGGACTCCGATCCAGCAAAGTGTCGGGGAAGAGTTCCATCAGCACGACGGCGTGGTGACGATCTTGATGTACTATCGTCGCAGGGCTTCGCCTAAGCACCGCTACAATGTTATCGAGGATTATGGTGGAAGGGGGCACTGCTCACGGCTAAGAATATGATCACGTGGATCAACTTGTGTGTCTAGGGGTGCCCCCTGCCTCCGTATATAAAGGATCCAAGGGGGGGTGCGGCCGGCCCTAGCAGGAGGCGCGCAGGAGGAGTCCTACTCCTACCGGGAGTAGGACTCCCCTCCCTTTCCTTGTCCAAGTAGGAGAGGGGGAAGGAGAGAAGGAAAAGGGGGGGCGCCGCCCCTCCCTCCTTGGCCAATTCGAACTAGGGGGAGAGGGGGCGCGCGGCCTGCCCTGGTAGCCCCTCCTCTTCTCCACTTTAGGCCCATGAGGCCCATTAACCCCCCGAGGGGTTCCGGTAACCTCCCGGTGCTCCGGTTTTATCCGAAACTTCACCGGAACACTTCTTTAAGTCTTTATGTCTCGACCATTTCGAGACTCCTCGTTATGTCCATGATCATATCTGGGACTCCGAACTAACTTCGGTACATCAAAACTCATAAACTCATAATATAACTGTCAACGAAACCTTAAGCGTGCGGAACCTACAGGTTCGAGAACCATGTAGACATGACCGAGACACGTCTCCGGTCAATAACCAATAGCGGAACCTGGATGCTCATATTAGCTCCCACATATTCTACGAAGATCTTTATCGGTCAGACCGCATAACAACATACGTTGCTCCCTTTGTCATCGGTATGTTACTTGCCCGAGATTCGATCGTCGGTATCTCAATACCTAGTTCAATCTCGTTACCGGCAAGTCTCTTTACTCGTTTCGTAATACATCATCTTGCAACTAACTCATTAGTTGTAATGCTTGCAAGGCTTATGTGATGTGCATTACCGAGAGGGCCTAGAGATACCTCTCCGACATTCGGAGTGACAAATCCTAATCTCGAAATACGCCAACCCAACATGTACTTTTGGAGACACCTGTAGAGCACCTTTATAATCACCCAGTTACATTGTGACGTTTGGTAGAACACAAAGTGTTCCTCCGGCAAACGGGAGTTGCATAATCTCATAGTCATAGGAACATGTATAAGTCATGAAGAAAGGAACATACTAAACGATCGGGTGCTAAGCTAATGGAATGGGTCATGTCAATCAGATCATTCACCTAATGATGTGATCCCGTTAATCATATAACAACTCTTTGTCCATGGTTAGGAAACATAACCATCTTTGATTAATGAGCTAGTCAAGTAGAGGCATACTAGTGACACTCTGTTTGTCGATGTATTCACACATGTATTATGTTTCCGGTTAATACAATTCTAGCATGAATAATAAACATTTATCATGATATAAGGAAATAAATAATAACTTTATTATTGCCTCTAGGGCATATTTCCTCCAGTCTCCCACTTGCACTAGAGTCAATAATCTAGTTCACATCGCCATGTGATTCAACACTAAGAGTTCACATCACCATGTGATTAACACCCAAAGAGTACTAAGGTGTGATCATGTTTTGCTTGTGAGATAATTTTAATCAACGGGTCTGTCACATACAGATCCGTAAGTATTTTGTGAATTCTATGTTTACAATGCTCTGCACGGAGCTACTCTAGCTAATTGCTCCCACTTTCAAGATGTATCTAGATCGAGACTTAGAGTCATCCAGATCTATGTCAAAACTTGCATTGACGTAACTTTTTACGACGAACCTTTTTTCACCTCCATAATCGAGAAATATTTCCTTATTCCACTAAGGATAATTCCACTAAGGAAATATTTCCTTATTGTACTCCCTTGCTTAACAAAGTGTAGGGTATACAAAAGATCTGGTACACATCATGGCATACTTTATAGAACCTATGGATGAGGCATAGGGAATGACTTTCATTCTCTTTCTATCTTCTGCCGTGATCGGGCTTTGAGTCTTACTCAATTTCATACCTTGTAACACAGCCAAGAACTCTTTCTTTGACTGTTCCATTTTTGAACTACTTCAAAATATTGTCAAGGTATGTACTCATTGAAAAAACTTATCAAGCGTCTTGATCTATCTCTATAGATTTTGATGCTTAATATGTAAGCAGCCTCACCGAGGTCTTTCTTTGAAAAACTTCTTTAAGAACACTCCTTTATGCTTTGCAGATTAATTCTACATTATTTCCGATCAACAATATGTCATTCACATATACTTATCAGAAATGATGTAGTGCTCCCACTCACTTTCTTGTAAATACAGGCTTCATCGCAAGTCTGTATAAAACTATATGCTTTGATCAACTTATCAAAGCGTATATTCCAACTCCGAGATGCTTGCACCAGTCCATAGATGGATCGCTGGAGCTTGCATATTTTGTTAGCACCTTTAGGATTGACAAAACCTTCTGGTTGTATCATATACAACTCTTCTTTAATAAATCTATTAAGGAATGCAGTTTTGTTTATCCATTTGCCAGATTTCATAAAATGCGGCAATTGCTAACATGATTCGAACAGACTTAAGCATAGATACGAGTGAGAAACTCTCATTGTAGTCAACACCTTGAACTTGTCGAAAAGCTTTTGCGACAATTCTAGCTTTGCAGATAGTAACACTACTACCAGCGTCCGTCTTCCTCTTGAAGATCCATTTATTCTCAATTGCTTCCCGGTCAGTGGGCAAGTCAACCAAAGTCCATACTTTGTTCTCATACATGGATCCCATCTCAGATTTCATGGCTTCAAGCCATTTTGCAGAATCTGGGCTCACCATCGCTTCTTCATAGTTCGTAGGTTCGTCATGGTCAAGTAGCATGACCTCCAGAACAGGATTACCGTACCACTCTGGTGCGGATCTCACTCTGGTTTACCTACGAGATTCGGTAGTAACTTGATCTGAAGTTACATGATCATCATCATTAGCTTCCACACTAATTGGTGTAGTAGTCACAGGAACAGATTTCTATGACGAACTACTTTCCAATAAGGGAGAAGGTACAATTACCTTATCAAGTTCTACTTTCCTCCCACTCACTTCTTTCGAGAGAACCTCCTTCTCTAGAGAGGACCCATTCTTAGCAACGAATGTCTTGCCTTCGGATCTGTGATAGAAGGTGTACCCAACAGTAACTTTTTGGGTATCCTATGAAGACACACTTTTTCGATGTGGGTTTGAGCTTATCAGGATGAAACTTTTTCACATAAGCATTGCAACCCCAAACTTTAAGAAACGACAACTTTGGTTTCTTGTCAAACCACAGTTCATACGGTGTCGTCTCAACAGATTTAGATGGTGCCCTTTTAACATGAATGCAGCTGTCTCTAATGCATAACCCCAAAACGATAGAGGTAGATCGGTAAGAGACATCATAGATTGCACTATATCCAATAAAGTATGGTTATGACGTTCGGACACACCATTATGCTGAGGTGTTCCATGTGGCATGAGTTTGTGAAACTATTCCACATTGTTTTAATTGAAGACCAAACTCGTAACTCAAATATTTGTCTCCGCGATCAGTCGTAGAAACTTTATTTTCTTGTCACGATGATTTTCCACTTCACTCTGAGATTCTTTGAACTTTTCAAATATTTCAGACTTATGTCTCATCAAGTAGATATACCCATATCTGCTCAAATCATCTGTGAAGTTCAGAAAATAACGATACTTGCCATGAGCTTTAACACTCATCGGACCGCATACATTAGTATGTATTATTTCCAATAAGTCAGTTGCTCGCTCCGGAGAAGGGAGTCTTAGTCATCTTGCCCATGAGGCATGGTTCGCAAGCATCAAGTGATTCATAATCAAGTGATTCCAAAATCCCATCAGCATGGAGTTTCTTCATGCGCTTTACACCAATATGACCTAAACGGCAGTGCTACAAATAAGTTGCACTATCATTATTAACTTTGCATCTTTTGGATTCAGTATTATGAATATGTGTATCACTACAATCGAGATCCAACAAACCATTTTCGTTGGTGTGTATGACCATATAAGGTTTTATTCATGTAAACAGAACAACAATTATTCTCTAACTTAAATGAATAACCGTATTGCAATAAACATGATCAAATCATATTCATGCTCAACGCAAACACCAAATAATACTTATTTAGGTTCAACACTAATCTCGAAAGTATAGGGAGTCTGCGATGATGATCATATCAATCTTGGAACCACTTCCAACACACATCATCACTTCACCCTTAACTAGTCTCTGTTTATTCTGCAACTCCTGTTTCGAGTTACTAATCTTAGCAACTAAACTAGTATCAAATATTGAGGGGTTGCTATAAACACTAGTAAAGTACACATCAATAACATGTATATCAAATATACTTATGTTCACTTTGCCATCCTTCTTATCTGCCAATCACTTGGGGTAGTTCCGCTTCCAGTGACCAGTCCCTTTGCAGTAGAAACACTTAGTCTCAGGCTTAGGACCAGACTTGGGCTTCTTCACTTGAGCAGCAACTTGCTTGTTCTTCTTCTTGAAGTTCCCCTTCTTCCCTCTGCCCTTTTCTTGAAACTAGTGGTCTTGTCTATCATCAACACTTGATGTTTTTCTCGATTTCTACCTTCGTCAATTTCCACATTACGAAGAGCTTGGGAATCGTTTCCGTTATCCCTTGCATATCATAGTTCATCACGAAGTTCTACTAACTTGGTGATGGTGACTAGATAATTCTGTCAATCACTATCTTATCTGGAAGATTAACTCCCACTTGATTCAAGCGATTGTAGTACTCAGACAATCTGAGCACATGCTCACTAGTTGAGCGATTCTCCTCCATCTTTTAGCTATAGAACTTGTTGGAGACTTCATATCTCTCAACTCGGGTATTTTCTTGAAATATTAAAATCAACTCCTGGAACATCTCATATGCTCCATGACATCTTTCAACACAATCTGGGCTCACCATCGTCACTGGCGCGACACCCTGATCTCCATCGTAGCATTGTTGTCGTCTCGCCAATCTTATGCTTCCACGACTATCGCTACCGCTTAGTGATAAAGTAAAGCATTACAGCGTGATTGCATTGCATACAATAAAGCAACAACCATATGGCTCCTGCCAGTTGCCGATAACTCGGTTACAAAACATGATCATCTCATACAATAAAATTTAGCATCATGTCTTGACCATATCACATCACAACATGCCCTGCAAAAACAAGTTAGACGTCCTCTACTTTGTTTGTTGCAAGTTTTACGTGGCTGCTACGGGCTTAAGCAAGAACCAATCTTACCTACGCATCAAAATCACAACGATAGTTTGTCAAGTTGGTGCTGTTTTAACCTTCGCAAGGACCGGGCGTAGCCACACTCGGTTCAACTAAAGTTGGAGAAACTGTCACCTGCAAGCCACCTATGTGCAAAGCACGTCGGGAGAACCGGTCTCGCGTAAGCGTACGCGTAATGTCGGTCCGGGCCGCTTCGTCCAACAATACCGCCAAACCAAAGTATGACATGCTGGTAAGCAGTATAACTTATATCACCCACAACTCACTTGTGTTCTACTCGTGCATATAACATCAACATATAAAACCTAGGCTCGGATGCCACTGTTGGGGAACGTAGTAATTTCAAAAAAATTCCTACAAACACGCAAGATCATGGTGATGCATAGCAACGAGAGGAGGAGAGTGTGATCTACGTACCCTTGTAGATCGACAACGGAGGTGTTAACTTTGGTTGATGTAGTCGTACGTCTCCACGGCCCGACCGATCAAGCACCGAAACTACGGCACCTCCGAGTTTTAGCACACGTTCAGCTCGATGACGATCCCCGGACTCCGATCCAGCAAAGTGTCGGGGAAGAGTTCCGTCAGCATGACGGCGTGGTGACGATCTTGATGTACTATCGTCGCAGGGCTTCGCCTAAGCACCGCTACAATGTTATCGAGGATTATGGTGGAAGGGGGCACTGCTCACCGCTAAGAATATGATCACGTGGATCAACTTGTGTGTCTAGGGGTGCCCCCTGCCTCCGTATATAAAGGATCCAAGGGGGGTGCGGCCGGCCCTAGCAGGAGGCGCGCAGGAGGAGTCCTACTCTTACCGGGAGTAGGACTCCCCTCCCTTTCCTTGTCCAAGTAGGAGAGAGGGAAGGAGAGAAGGAAAAGGGGGGGCGCTGCCCCTCCCTCCTTTTCCAATTCGTACTAGGGGGAGAGGGGGCGTGCGGCCTGCCCTGGCAGCCCCTCCTCTTCTCCACTTTAGGCCCATGAGGCCCATTAACCCCCCGAGGGGTTCCAGTAACCTCCCGGTGCTCCGGTTTTATCCGAAACTTCACCGGAACACTTCCGGTGTCCGAATATAGCAGTCCAATATATCAATCTTTATGTCTCGACCATTTCGAGACTCCTCGTTATGTCCGTGATCATATCCGAGACTCCAAACTAACTTCGGTACATCAAAACTCATAAACTCATAATATAACTGTCATCGAAACCTTAAGAGTGCGGCCCTACAGGTTCGAGAACCATGTAGACATGACCGAGACACGTCTCCGGTCAATAACCAAAAGCGGAACCTGGATTCTCATATTGTCTCCCACATATTCTACGAAGATCTTTATCGGTCAGACCGCATAATAACATACGTTGTTCCCTTTGTCATCGGTATGTTACTTGCCCGAGATTCGATCGTCGGTATCTCAATACCTAGTTCAATCTCGTTACCGGCAAGTCTCTTTACTCGTTTCGTAATACATCATCTTGCAACTAACTCATTAGTTGTAATGCTTGCAAGGCTTATGTGATGTGCATTACCGAGAGGGCCCAGAGATACCTCTCCGACATTCGGAGTGACAAATCCTAATCTCGAAATACGCCAACCCAACATGTACTTTTCGAGACACGTGTAGAGAACCTTTATAATCACCCAGTTATGTTGTGACGTTTGGTAGCACACAAAGTGTTCCTCCGGCAAACGGGAGTTGCATAATCTCATAGTCATAGGAACATGTATAAGTCATGAAGAAAGCAACATACTAAACGATCGGGTGCTAAGCTAATGGAATGGGTCATGTCAATCAAATCATTCACCTAATGATGTGATCCCGTTAATCAAATAACAACTCTTTGTCCATGGTTAGGAAACATAACCATCTTTGATTAACGAGCTAGTCAAGTAGAGGCATACTAGTGACGCTCTGTTTGTCTATGTATTCACACATGTATTATGTTTCCGGTTAATACAATTCTAGCATGAATAATAAACATTTATCATGATATAAGGAAATAAATAATAACTTTATTATTGCCTCTAGGGCATATTTCCTTCAAGATCCATATAGTTTATTTAGTTGAGTTGCAAAAAATTAATGATATGATGGCATGATGACATGATGCAATGCAAGAATAAAAAGGGCAGGCACAACTGAAACACACGGCGAAACCCGGAACATATGGAAGTCTTCTCGAGCATCGGTCTCGGGGCGTTACCCCAATCTTTCACGAAAGGAGCAAATCCTGTGATGAACACGAAGAACACGAGGAGAAAACACGAGGGGAAACATGAGAGACTCACTCAAACCAACAACATTCGATTACACATGTGCTAGATCCTCGAAACAAAAAGAGATACACGATCCAAATCCAACAAAGGGCGATACAAGAGGTAACCAGTTCATCTCCGTGAGGAGGCCTTGACGGGTCTTCCCGCTAGTGGGTCTTGAATCTAAGGTGAATCTTCTCCGTAGAGGCCGTGGTCTCTCTCGGTGGAGTACATTCGGATGGATGAGCAAAGCTCTATCTCAAGTATGAGGTAAACCAATGCTAACCATAGAAAGAGGGAGGAGTATATATAGTCTAGGAGGGAGAAGGGGTACATGGGCCTCGACCCTTTACTATGCGCAGACAGACGGGGTTGAACATCCGGGCGTCGGGTCGGATGTTCGGACCTTCCCGAGGGGCGGGATGTCCAGGCTGGGGGGTCGAATGTCCAGGCTGGCAGGGTTGGCCTTGGTGCTCTCTGGATACAGGGCACTGGATTTTTGGGATTCGGCCGGATGTTCGGGCTCCGGTCGGATGTCCGGGGCCTGTAGGTGCTTGGCGGCTGGGCGGCTGATGTGGACGATGCTCGACGGGCTGGATGTCCGGGGCTTGGCGCCGGATGTCTGAGTCCTGGGGACTTCTCCGGTTCCTTCTGACGTTCCTCTCCATCCATGAACTTGAGGACTTGTCTATCTTCACGTCCATATTCGGGAGGGACTTCTTGGTACCTGATCATGCACAACTGTGGGGGGGGATATACAAGGGTATGTATTTTCCCCTGACTCATGCACGACAAGTCAAGGCCAGGACGGAGTACAAGAAACCAAGGTCTCCAAAGAACCAACATGCAGAATCAAGAAGATCAGGATCGAGCTAGAGAAGCAGGATACCATCAAGATAAAGGCCTCCTTTGTCGCGCAGGCGAGCCCGGCAAAGAGCGAGGCCACACCCAAAAGGAGACAACCAAGGCATCTCGGCAGGGCTTGCCGAGACTCATGAAGACAAGACCACCTCACCAACCACTCCACCACGACCCACGCCGTTGATCAATGCGGTGTCAAGCCGCAAAGTGACTAAGTGGCAGCCATTATCCACATGGCAGCCTCTCTCTACACGGAAAACCCACATATGGCACCTGTCCTGCGATGTGTCGAACGAGCAGGCGGGGAGCTGGTAGAATGGCCCGGCAAGCCTTGTCGGGCAACCAACGACATGACATTGAGCAGTGCATTTAATGCGCCCTGTCAGAACGCAGAGTTAGGTATGATAGAACTATTTGCTATCTTATCAGTGCATAATGATTACTTTGCCACTTTGGTAACCCCTTCATCTATAAAAGGAGGCCCATGGCAACTGTAGACAGGGTTAGAAGGTTGGATAACTCACACCCTCATATGCGCGTAGGCACTTCAGCTCTGAGGCAACCCTTGTCGGGCAAGTGTACTACGCTCCACCACCACCTTTCCACCATCAATCCACCAGAGCAAGAGTAGGGTTTTACGCCTTGCGGCGGCCTAAACCTAGGTAAAATTGCCTATGTGATCTCTACTGTGCTTCCCCACGCTCGTCTGCTCTTTGTGCAACGCGACGTCCCCCTGCCAAACCAGCAAGGGGCCTTCTAGTCTCATAGGTAGCAGTGGTTTCCCGCAACATCTTTGGCGCGCTAGGTAGGGGGATCGCTTGCGCGAACCTAAAGTCGGGTGCAGCGCGCTTTGCCCATGGACGCCCTCTTGAAGCCTCTGGCGTTTGTGGCACCCACGAAGATGCAGAAACAAAGCGGAGCCATCCCCGTGCCATTTTATTGGTCTCCACGCCTCGCTGTAGCCATGGTTACGATGAATATCACTGATGGTGGCAATATGCCCTCCCCGGCGGCCCATATGGCGTATCCACCATCGGGCGGCGTTCGAAGAAATGGCGCGATACGTGCGGGTGCGAGCTCCCTCCTTCCTGTCCTTTCCCATCACCAGCAGTCGAACTGCTTTAGCCCCGTCGTCGTCGATGTCGATGATTACCGCGCGATGCTTAGTCTAGTATTTCCCCTATTTTTGGAATCCTGAGCGAACCGCCAGTATGAGTCCGTTGATTGATGCCCCGACAAGCGTACTTTGGTGCGGTCCTTGCATCAGCACAAGCCATGCAATGGCAGCCGTCAGACTGACTAGAAATAGAAGGGAGAAAGGGGGAGGGGGCTAGAAGAGCCCGGCACTATGCCTCGATGCCTGCTAGCCACAAGAAACACATGTCGGTCCCTGACGGGAATGAAGAAACTACCTGATTGGCTTCTGCCCATCCGGGCGTCGCGAGCGCACCAAGCGCACGCGGCTCGGCAGAAGATAAAGAATCCTAAAACGAAAGCTAAGTCTGCGTTATCACTTCACATTGATGCAACTTTGGATTTTTGCAGTCATTTATCCCATAACTCTGGTGAGTATTCATATCGTCAAAACCCTCATGTGATGGAACCTTGGCTAGTTTCTTTGATCGCTCCATCGTCATGTCCCGAGCCACACTCGCAGGTCGAGAGGCTGCGTCAAGAGCTACCTAGGAAAAACCTGTCGGGATGCATCCACGCCAACATGACTGTTAAGGGCCAGACCCTTACGACAATCGCGACAATATGATACCGGCAGGCATCCAGAGCATACATAGGGATTGATCATACAAACACAAACATATAGGGCTCAAAGGGATAAACACGCATTTAGAATCCGGCTAGATATGTCAGTTTCGCGTGAACACTAGAGGTAGAATGACTAAACACAAAATACAGGTCATATTTCATTACAGGGCAATGCAGACATGGTAGTGACACGATACTTAGTCCGATGGCCTGGTGGGACAGCTCAAACATGGAGAACCTTGTTGGCTTGGGAGAAGCTTTCTCCTTGGTTGCTGTGATGTCGGCGCCCGCTGGCAGCTTCTTGAATCCGTCGTCAAGGTCAAGGTTTGGGTGGCGGCAGGCGATATTGCTCAAGACCATGAAGAGGACGTCACGGGCAAGCCTCCAGGACTGGGTCACGAAGCGCTCGGCCCTCCCCTCTTTATGTACCTTCAGCTTCTCGATCAGCTCGTTGAAGAAGAGCCCTAGCTTGACACTTGGGACCTCCTGCTTGCTGGACGAGAAGACTGGGCCCTACATGCCCATCGCCGCAGCCTGGGCACCAAGACGCTCGGCCATGTCAATCAGGATCTTGATCCAGAGGTTAACCTGATCGACCTAATTCTTCAGTTTGTCCTTCGCATCTTGCCGAAGACACTTGGTAGTGTCCAAATCCTTGGACATCAACTGCTGGCGGGACTCAAGGGATTCCGCCGAGCGCTCCAATGTGTTGATCCTTGCCTTCATGTTTGAGATGTTGCCATTAGCAGTCTCAAGGCTCTGGGTTTTGGAAGAGAGTTGCAACTGTACATCAGCCAAGTGAATATCCACCTGTCGTGCCCCCTCTTTGAGTGCCTCCACCTCCTTGGCGCTCCTGGTGAGATCCTCATTCATCTTAGCCACCTGTCGATCGAGGTCAGTCTTGGCGGCGGACCCGGCAGCCAGATCTTCAGTAAGCTTCTTTAGTTGAACAGCAGAGTCAGCAGCAAGGGTGTTCAGAGCTGCTCCATGCTTGTCCTCCAATTCCTTGGTGCGTTGCTACACCATAGCCTCCGGACCTTCATCCTTGGCACGGAGGGTGGCTTCGAGTTTCTCCTCCTGGAGGGAGATCTCTTGCTCTCTGGCGTCCAGAGATGCTTTCTGGTCCACCAGGCGCACCTCTCGAGCCATGACATCCTCCCTCGTCATCAGGAGCGGCTCTTGTTGCCTCATGAGCACCTTGAACTGCTTGTCGTTCCACTCGCGCAGCTCCGGGCACTTGTCTTTCACCTTCTAGTCCACCTTGTTGGAGGACTCTCACCGCTCCTTGAGCGCCTGTCACTTTTTGTTGTGCCGGGCCTGCATCTCCTTCACTCCTACCGCCATGGATTCCATGAGGGACAAATCCATCATGACGGCAGCTGAGTCATCGGCCTCTCCAGCTCCCTAATAAAGCAGCGACAGGAGGCATTGATGTCACATCCCTAGCTCTACCCTGGCCATGGACTAGCTTGGTTGCTGCATCATGTTTAAATTCAAATGAAATTTGAACTGAGGAATTCAGAAGCCTCAAAACCCTAATTAAAAGAAGGGCAAGCACCCTTTAAATTGCATTCTGTGAATCCAAAATGCCCTAAAAATAGTTTTGTGAATTTTGGCAAGAGTTATATATCAAACCAAAATTCTGGAATATTTTTAAGGAATTATTTGGTCTCTGAATTTAAATCAATAATCTATTTGAATTTGGGGATGTATTCATAATATATAATGAATATATTTTCAAATGCTTTGAAATGTTTTATGTACTTTTGGAATAGTCCAGAGAGGTAACATAAAATATTTCAGAATGTTTTGGCACTGTATGAAATTATTTTGGAATTGAAAACAGTGGCAAAAGATATTAAATAAAACAAACAGAACAGGAAAAAAATAAAAAGAACAGAGCTTACCTGGCCTCACCGTGCAGCCCACCAGAGCCGGCCCAGCTTCCCCAGCCGGCCCAGCCCACCTCCTCCTCCCTTGTCCTCTTCCTCCTCTGCCAGGAGGACGAACAGAGGCGAGGCGTGGCGCTCGCCGACGCTGCCTCGGCCACCTCCTGCTTCCCCCCCTAGCCACCTCCTGCTTCCTCTCGTTGCCCTGGACCCCGTCCGCGACGCCACGCACCCCCCAGGCCTCTCACTCTCTCCCCGAGCTCCTCTCCTCCTCTGGCTCTCTCGCGCGCAGCCACCGAACACACCCGCCGCCGTCGACGAGCTCTCTCGTGGCCACCGGCCACCCCTAGCCTCTCCGACACACCCACGAGCTCCGCCTCGACCCCCTCCTTCCTTCCCACCGACCCACGGCCCTCCGGAAGCCCTGCAACGCCGCCACCATCGCCGTTCCGTCGCCGGCCACCGAAGCTCCCCTCCGTCGATTCGCCGGACCCCGAGCCTCCCCTGCCTCGCGAGCAGCACCAGAAGAATCGCGGTGAGCCACTGAACCGTTCCCCTCTTCTTCCCATGCCGTTGGGCCGCTCTAGCCATTGCTTCCGCCGGACCCGAGAGCTCGCCGCCGCCGTGCCTCGTCACCACCGTGGCTGGAGCCATTGCAGCTCGAAGCCGAGCACACCACCGCACCCAACACGTCTCCAGGAGCCCGTAGCCGCCACTAGCTTCCCTCCCGTGCCCCCGAATGCCAAACCCGACCTCGCCCGAGCTCCGGCCGCCGCCTCGCTCGCCGCCGTTGCTGATTCCGGCCACCCCCACACCTCCCGTTGGTCCCCCTAGATGCGCACGGGCGCGGGCTACCTCCTGGTGCCCTTGGCGCGTCGATCCGATGCCCCTAGCGCAAGTCCGGCGCTCCCCCGCCGTGCGGAATGGTCGCCGCCGGCGAAACCCCGGCGACTGCCGACGTGGCACGCCTAATTAGCACTAATGACGCCTAAACACCCCCCCCACAGCCACTGACAGTGGGCCCCGTAGTGGGTCAAAGCCCGGGTCAACGCGGGATTAGCCCCTGTGTCACTGACGTGTGGACCCCACACGTCAGGTTTGACCTGGAGGCGCCCTGTTGACCTGCTGACGTCAAGGTGATGTCATGCTGACGCCATAATTCATTTTCTGGAATTATTTTAATTCTAAATAATCAGAAAATTCCAGAAAATGCCTAAAACTTCTAAAAATCATAGAAAATTAACCATAACTCCAAATTAAATAATTTATATATGAAAAATTATCAGAAAAATTCAAGGAATCCATCTGTACCATTTTCATGCATGTTAGAACAACTTATCACTACTGTTTAGGGCAAATGAAGTAAATGGCATTTGAATAATCACATATGGAGTTTGAATTTGAATCTTGTATTCAAACCAACTTCATTTAATCTGTTGCTAGTTGCATTAGCTCAAACACATTCATTTTTGCCATGTCATGATCATGCATCATATTGTGCATTGCATTGATTGTGTTCCCTTTTTGTGTTGCCGGTATTTGTCCCCTCTCAATAGACGTGATACCCGATGATGTGATCGCTGACACTGATGAAGACTCAATGTTATCTTCAGAAGTGCCAGGCAAGCAAAACCCCCTTGTTCATTCCGATACAATCCTACTCTCTCGCTCCTGCTCTCTTTTACTGCATTAGGACAACACCGATTCATCTGTTACTTGCTGCGGTAGCTGAACCCCTTTATCCTTTGCATGACCTGTCATTGCCACAGTAAATAGATGAAACCCACTAGCATGAGTAGGAGTTGTTTGAGCCCTGCTGTGCCTACTCATTCATGCTTCTTTGTCATGCCTGCTACTGCTTAGAGTTGAGTCAGGTCTGATTCATCGGGGATGAATCAGAGGCGTGTGAACATGTCCTACTATGTGTGAGCTAAGTGTGTGAACACGTTTTGGTAAAGGTAGCGGTGAGAGGCCATGTAGGAGTACATGGTGGGTTGTCTCATTGCAGCCGTCCTCAGGAACTGAGTTCTGTGTTTGTGATCCATGATTCAGCTACTACCACGCATTGGGCCCGAAACCAATGGACCCTCTCGGCTTCTTGATCACCCTTGTCCTCTGTCCAGGAGTTGCAAGTAGTTTCTGGTGTTTGTAGTATGCTGGAGGCCGTGGACAGCGCTGACCGTAGGGGTGGGCTGTGATGCGGTAGGCACGTGGCCGGGTAAACCGGGCACCCGTTTGGTGTCACGGAACCCTGTACACATCGTTTGGGGCTGTGAGCGAAACTCTGGCCGGATCTCCTCATGGATGGAACCCGAATAGGCGATAAACCTGGACTAGAGACTTGAGTGTTTAGGTAGGCCGTGGCCGACACCCACGTTGGGCTTCCGCTTGAAGGTTGCCGAGTACATGTCGTGTAAACGACGGTAAGTGGTGAGAGCGTGTGTGAAGAAGTACACCCCTGCAGGGTTAATATGATCTATTCGAATAGCCGTGTCCGCGGAAAAGGACTTCTGGGTTGCTTATATCAGTTCATAGACAAGTGAAAGTGGATACCCTAAAATACGCAAGATAAGCGTGAGTGCTATGGATGGCGTTCTCGTAGGGAGACGGGAGCGGATCCATAGTGGTGTATTGATATGGTGAATATGTGGACTCGTGTGCGCCACCTCAAAAGTTACTCGCAGTCGTAGTTCAGGATAGCCACCGAGTCAAAGCTGGCTTGCTGCAGTCAAACTCCACCATCCCCTTTGTTGATAATAATGCATATGTAGATAGATCTGATGTAAGTCTTGCTGGGTACATTTGTACTCACGTTTGCCTATTTTACATTTTTGCAGAGAGACTTCAGTCTCACTAGTAGTTCCACGTGGACTTCGACGTTTAGCTTGATACCTCAGCTACGATCTTGTGCCCTCGGCAGGATCTGATAGATAGTCAGGCTTCTCAGCCTTTTTCATTTATAGTTGTCTGTACTCAGACATGATAGCTTCCGCTTGTGCTTTGACTTGTATGCTCTGAGTGTTGGGTCATGAGACCCATGTTTGTAATATCTCGCTCCTCGGAGCCTATTGAATAAACTACTTGAGTCGTAGAGTCATTTTGTGATGCCATGTTGTATTGCACATATCGAGCATATTGTGTGTATGTTATTGAAATGCTTGGTATGTGTGGGATCTGACCATCTAGTTGTTTATCTTTAGTAGCCTCTCTTACCGGGAAATGTCTCCTAGTGTTTCCACTGAGCCATGGTAGCTTGCTACTGCTCCGGAACACTTAGGCTGGCCGGCATGTGTCCTTCTTCGTTCCTGTGTCTGTCCCTTCGGGGAAATGTCACGCGGTGAATACCGGAGTCCTGCTAGCCCAGTGCTACAGCCTGGATTCACTCGCTGATGACCGACACGTTCGATGCTGGGTCATGGATGCCTGTCCCTGTAAGTCTGTGCCGCTTTGGGTTTACGACTAGCCATGTCAGCCCGGGCTCCTTATCATATGGATGCTAGCGACACTGTCATATACGTGTGCCAAAAGGCGCAAACAGTCCCGGGCAAAGGTAAGGCGACACCCGTGGGAATACCGTGCGTGAGGCCGCAAAGTGATATGAGGTGTTACATGCTAGATCGATGTGGCATTGAGTCGGGGTCCTGACAGCGTTGGTATCAGAGCTTGACTGCCTGTAGGATTACCAAGCCAAACTGGTCGAAGTTGAGTCTAGAAATTCTTTAGTTATATAAGGGAATTGATTGTGGGATGGAACGTAAGGCTCTTTTTACTCCTTATACCTCATGACCTTCTGATCTGAGTCATCATCTTCTCTTCTACGGGGATTAAGAACTAGGCTATCTCTTCTTTCCATCAGGATCACGTGTTACTAATCCGTAGACTTATAGATTGTTGGACTTAAGCCTCGTTTCAGTTCCTAGTACTTCTGTATGTTAATTATTGATCTCGAGACCTTGATATTGTGCTTCTGAGTGGTTATGCCACCATTTTTGTGAATGTCTCAAATCTTTTCTGAGCATTTACAGCCGTTATGCTGTCCGAGTCATCCCAGGTTTCTAAATAGTCTGAAGCATTTGCAAAATCCCTTCCTCCCGTTCCGATGTTCCTTTGGGCCAGATTAACCACACTAATCGGCGAGTTGAGGTACTTTGTTACCTTGACATATATGTTGGAGTTACTATTATGGCCCTAGGTGTTTAGGGAGTTCCCTAGTAATCTAGCAATGTTTTGTGATCTCAGTGTGATGATTCTGGCCATCATTCTCGAAAGCATTCCGTGATGCTACTTAGTAATAGGTATTCTATCCCTGGGTTTTGAACCCGAGATTCACCCTACTTGCTTCATGTTGATAGTTTTGCTCGTTCCTTTAGGTTATTAGTAACCTTTGCATTAGTCCTCGTTGTTCGTGGTATTCCTTTCTTCCAAATACTATGAACCGCTTATGGCAGATGTTCCTCGCTGATCGAAAAATCACAATTAGAGTACTCTTGAGGAGTTCTCCATTCATAAATCGTGACTCTGCCAGTTCTACCTTTCTGCATGGGTTATCTGGAAGAAATATGTTGAACTTGGTTCGACATACTAATCTATGCATCCACAACTCAGAAAGTTATATGTTCCTTTGAGTTGTTCTCTTTAGTTGCATTCTGACCCTCGTCTATCAATTGATAGTCAAGAGTATGCGTGCGTTCGTTCATCGATGCCTATGACTCTTGTGGTCTGTCAAGCCATTCTATTCCGGAATGACTAGGAGAAACAAACTCCAGTACCTCTTCCATATCTAGGATTGGGTCAAAGTAGTTGTATTCCGCAGATCAAATGCCAATCCAGCTTTTGGTTCTGCTCTACCTTGGAGTATTACATATTTTATATCGAGATTGTTATAGGAATTGCACACCATCCCATGAACTCTTGGTACAGTGATACTTCTTGCCATCACTGTTCATTCCTCGGCCCTCGTGTTGATGCAACCGGAATACCGACAAATGAATTGTGATGTGTGAACTCAATACTCCTAGCAACCCCATTGCTTGGTAGTTAATGGACAATAATCTTATTCTTAGTATGTTGGTTATTGAATCACCATTCTAAGATTGATCGTGCTACCTAGTCCTTGTTTCCTGGTGCACTCTTTGATTGATGAGTTAGGATTTTGTCAAGTCCTCGCTCATTTGATCATATCATCTTGCCCTGAAAAGCAAGATTGTTCTCGAGCTTAGTAACATATCGGTGGTTCGTGATTTCCGAAGATCTTCTCGGAAGTATTACCAGGTCGTCACCTGACCGTTATGTTGAGCTCGTGATCAAGTTGGTTTCTTGTGAACCACCCTTTCTCCAAGAATCTGTGTTGGATATCCCTGAGCTAGTTGGTTAAGCTAGACAACAACTTGGAGAATTGGAAGATAAAAGCTTGCCTGACTTCGTTCATGTTAAGGGATATCTTTTTGTGTGTGTGTGTGTGCGTTGAAGAAAGATGGTATCTTCATCAATTGGTCCTTGTGAACAATTGTTGGATCTATTATCTTACCCAAACCTTTGATTTAAGTATGGGCTATCGTCAAATCAAATCAGAACCAACGATGTTCGTAATGCTGTCTTACTCGTGGATTTTCCTCGAGCATACACCATTATATCTTTTGGGTCTGAACAATGCTATCACCGTGTTCACACGATGGTGGAAGTCCAGTGATAAGGAAACCCAGAGGAATTGTTGTTGAGCCCATTGACAACATCCTTGCCTTCTCCATAATTTTGCCGAGCATTAAGCTAGTGTTGGAAACTTTTGAAAACATTTTCTTCATGCTAGCTCATGAAGTATTTGTTTGATGAAAGGAGTGACTTCCTCTTATACACGTGCATTTGGTGAAAGATGCCGCCGTGAATTTGAGAAAGTTAGTTTTGCTTCCTCTGGAATCATCCCAAGTCAGTCATGCATACGTGCGAAGTATTCTGTGGTCTGGAGATTTGCAACCTCCATTCTATATGTATATCCTAGCACACCAAGCCACTGATTGAGTTGTTCAAGGATAAAGGAGTCTGTCCAAGGTGAACTCTTTGGACTTCCACGCGTGGAGACTTCGATGTCATTAATGATGGTTCCCCCTCCTGAACTCGGTAGTGTTTTATTATAAGACTACTTGGTGGTCATGCTTGTCTGGGACAACGTGTTCACATGTTTGTAGCAGAACCAGCTCATGTTTTGGAGCTTACTATCGTAGTTCATCTCCCGAGAATCCCGCAACGTCATCTCGTCGATTTGTGTTGCAAACTTTCATTTTCTTCCTAGACTCGATGAGTCTGGAATATCCTGACACCAACCAGATCTGAATCTTAGGCAGATATGATGGGTTGGAACATTTCCCAAGAACTATAATATTGGTCTCTCGATAACCAGTAAGGTGGATGTCGTGGCCAACACACCCATCCGGTAGACCTATTATTATAGTATCTTATTTGATGGAATTGGCCACCTCCCCATAGGGATTTCATAGGATTTACTCTCTAGTTTCCCCTATGGATCTTTGTGTTTCCGAAGTCCGACCTTTTTACTTGATGTTCTAGATATCAAACCATATCTATGGGTGGGTTACACTAGCACATCAAGGAGAACATTAGAAGCGGAGTGCTAAATGTCTCTCGGTCGATCATCCAGATTTTGTTCCTTGGCTTCGCTAAGGTGTAATCTGAGAAGGTGTTATCTTCCTTTGCATCTGCATCATCCATCATCACTCGTCATGGTAGCAAGTTGTGTTGCCAGGATCCTTGACACGGATGTTGGTAAAATCTTGATGGATATGGAAATGCTCAAGTTCTTGAGAGCACGCACAAGCGCTACGTGTTATCATCGGCACTAACTGGGTTTGCTCTCAGATTTCCTCGGCAATGCTATGACCTTTTCAAACAGTGAATTCACCCTCTATTGTTGGGTTCTTCCCCAGTTACCAGAATCATTCCCAGCATTTGCATTTTGTTCCCAGCTTGCACCACCAATGTGCCATTCTACCATGGGTCTCTTCCATTTCCGGTGATAAGTAAAATCATCCATTACGTTGTCTTCAACAAGGTAATCCACATCATCCAAGTCCGAGTATGACATTCTACCGACCCCCTCCAAATGATCGCTTGTGATTACCTTAGGCTGGTATAAAGAGTTCCAATGATCTCTGAATCAAAAGTAATTCTTTTTGCCACTTAAGATAATAATCTACGAATCACCCTCCTCCAGGATGTTTCGTCGTGGTATCATGGCAACTCAACTCCTCGCTACGTTGACAATCGTTTACCACCTTCCTAGGTGTGGAATTGTTGTCTACCTAGTGAACCTTCGTCATCCGTTTCTTTCCACCCCTCTTGATGTGTATCTCGTGTCTCAACCGAGAGATGGTTCTATGTCTCATTCCGTGAGTTAATCCTGAGTTGTTCGACCTTCGAGAAGACCGATCCTTCTAGAGTTTTCCTTTCCTCTTCTTTTCATGATTAGCTGGAGTTCTCAGAGCAAGACGACAAGACAAAGATGGTGTTCGAATCAACGTTTCTATGAAGTGCACCCTGGATCGTGAAGATTATACTAGTCCGCGTTACCCTTCACCTTACCCTACGCTTGAATCTCGAGACGAGATTCTTGTTTAGTGGGGGTGAGTTGTCACATCCCTAGCTTTACCCTGGCCATGGACTAGCTTGGTTGCTGCATCATGTTTAAATTCAAATGAAATTTGAACTGAGGAATTCAGAAGCCTCAAAACCCTAATTAAAAGAAGGGCAAGCACCCTTTAAATTGCATTCTGTGAATCCAAAATGCCCTAAAAATAGTTTTGTGAATTTTGGCAAGAGTTATATATCAAACCAAAATTCTGGAATATTTTTAAGGAATTATTTGGTCTCTGAATTTAAATCAATAATCTATTTGAATTTGGGGATATATTCATAATATATAATGAATATATTTTCAAATGCTTTGAAATGTTTTATGTACTTTTGGAATAGTCCAGAGAGGTAACATAAAATATTTCAGAATGTTTTGGCACTGTATGAAATTATTTTGGAATTGAAAACAGTGGCAAAAGATATTAAATAAAACAAACAGAACAGGAAAAAAATAAAAAGAACAGAGCTTACCTGGCCTCACCGTGCAGCCCACCAGAGCCGGCCCAGCTTCCCCAGCCGGCCCAGCCCACCTCCTCCTCCCTTGTCCTCTTCCTCCTCTGCCAGGAGGACGAACAGAGGCGAGGCGTGGCGCTCGCCGACGCTGCCTCGGCCACCTCCTGCTTCCCCCCTAGCCACCTCCTGCTTCCTCTCGTTGCCCTGGACCCCGTCCGCGACGCCACGCACCCCCCCAGGCCTCTCACTCTCTCCCCGAGCTCCTCTCCTCCTCTGGCTCTCTCGCGCGCAGCCACCGAACACACCCGCCGCCGCCGACGAGCTCTCTCGTGGCCACCGGCCACCCCTAGCCTCTCCGACACACCCACGAGCTCCGCCTCGACCCCCTCCTTCCTTCCCACCGACCCACGGCCCTCCAGAAGCCCTGCAACGCCGCCACCATCGCCGTTCCGTCGCCGGCCACCGAAGCTCCCCTCCGTCGATTCGCCGGACCCCGAGCCTCCCCTGCCTCGCCAGCAGCACCAGAAGAATCGCGGTGAGCCACTGAACCGTTCCCCTCTTCTTCCCATGCCGTTGGGCCGCTCTAGCCATTGCTTCCGCCGGACCCGAGAGCTCGCCGCCGCCGTGCCTCGTCACCACCGTGGCTGGAGCCGTTGCAGCTCGAAGCCGAGCACACCACCGCACCCAACACGTCTCCAGGAGCCCGTAGCCGCCACTAGCTTCCCTCCCGTGCCCCCGAACGCCAAACCCGACCTCGCCCGAGCTCCGGCCGCCGCCTCGCTCGCCGCCGTTGCTGATTCCGGCCACCCCCGCACCTCCCGTTGGTCCCCCTAGATGCGCACGGGCGCGGGCTACCTCCTGGTGCCCTTGGCGCGTCGATCCGATGCCCCTAGCGCAAGTCCGGCGCTCCCCCGCCGTGCGGAATGGTCGCCGCCGGCGAAACCCCGGCGACTGCCGACGTGGCACGCCTAATTAGCACTAATGACGCCTAAACACCCCCCCCCACAGCCACTGACAGTGGGCCCCGTAGTGGGTCAAAGCCCGGGTCAACGCGGGATTAGCCCCTGTGTCACTGACGTGTGGACCCCACACGTCAGGTTTGACCTGGAGGCGCCCTGTTGACCTGCTGACGTCAAGGTGATGTCATGCTGACGCCATAATTCATTTTCTGGAATTATTTTAATTCTAAATAATCAGAAAATTCCAGAAAATGCCTAAAACTTCTAAAAATCATAGAAAATTAACCATAACTCCAAATTAAATAATTTATATATGAAAAATTATCAGAAAAATTCAAGGAATCCATCTGTACCATTTTCATGCATGTTAGAACAACTTATCACTACTGTTTAGGGCAAATGAAGTAAATGGCATTTGAATAATCACATATGGAGTTTGAATTTGAATCTTGTATTCAAACCAACTTCATTTAATCTGTTGCTAGTTGCATTAGCTCAAACACATTCATTTTTGCCATGTCATGATCATGCATCATATTGTGCATTGCATTGATTGTGTTCCCTTTTTGTGTTGCCGGTATTTGTCCCCTCTCGATAGACGTGATACCCGATGATGTGATCGCTGACACTGATGAAGACTCAATGTTATCTTCAGAAGTGCCAGGCAAGCAAAACCCCCTTGTTCATTCCGATACAATCCTACTCTCTCGCTCCTGCTCTCTTTTACTGCATTAGGACAACACCGATTCATCTGTTACTTGCTGCGGTAGCTGAACCCCTTTATCCTTTGCATGACCTGTCATTGCCACAGTAAATAGATGAAACCCACTAGCATGAGTAGGAGTTGTTTGAGCCCTGCTGTGCCTACTCATTCATGCTTGTTTGTCATGCCTGCTACTGCTTAGAGTTGAGTCAGGTCTGATTCATCGGGGATGAATCAGAGGCGTGTGAACATGTCCTACTATGTGTGAGCTAAGTGTGTGAACACGTTTTGGTAAAGGTAGCGGTGAGAGGCCATGTAGGAGTACATGGTGGGTTGTCTCATTGCAGCCGTCCTCAGGAACTGAGTTCTGTGTTTGTGATCCATGATTCAGCTACTACCACGCATTGGGCCCGAAACCAATGGACCCTCTCGGCTTCTTGATCACCCTTGTCCTCTGTCCAGGAGTTGCAAGTAGTTTCTGGTGTTTGTAGTATGCTGGAGGCCGTGGACAGCGCTGACCGTAGGGGTGGGCTGTGATGCGGTAGGCACGTGGCCGGGTAAACCGGGCACCCGTTTGGTGTCACGGAACCCTGTACACATCGTTTGGGGCTGTGAGCGAAACTCCGGCCGGATCTCCTCATGGATGGAACCCGAATAGGCGATAAACCTGGACTAGAGACTTGAGTGTTTAGGCAGGCCGTGGCCGACACCCACGTTGGGCTTCCGCTTGAAGGTTGCCGAGTACATGTCGTGTAAACGGCGGTAAGTGGTGAGAGCGTGTGTGAAGAAGTACACCCCTGCAGGGTTAACCTAATCTATTCGAATAGCCGTGTCCACGGAAAAGGACCTCTGGGTTGCTTATATCAGTTCATAGACAAGTGAAAGTGGATACTCTAAAATACGCAAGATAAGCGTGAGTGCTATGGATGGCGTTCTCGTAGGGAGACGGGAGCGGATCCATAGTGGTGTATTGATATGGTGAATATGTGGACTCGTGTGCGCCACCTCAAAAAGTTACTCGCAGTCGTAGTTCAGGATAGCCACCGAGTCAAAGCTGGCTTGCTGCAGTTAAACCCCACCATCCCTTTGTTGATAATGATGCATATGTAGTTAGTTCTGATGTAAGTCTTGCTGGGTACATTTGTACTCACGTTTGCCTATTTTATGTTTTGCAGAGAGACTTCAGTCTCACTAGTATTTCCGCGTGGTCTTCGACGTTTAGCTTGTTACCTCAGCTACGATCTTGTGCCTCGGCAGGATTTGGTAGATAGTCAGGCTTCTCAGCCTTTTTCATTTATAGATGTCTGTACTCAGACATGATAGCTTCCGCTTGTGCTTGATTTGTATGCTCTGAATGTTGGGTCATGAGACCCATGTTTGTAATATCTCGCTCCTCGGAGCCTATTGAATAGATTACTTGAGTCATAGAGTCATGTTGTGATGCCATGTTGTATTCGCACATATCGAGCATATTGTGTGTATGCTATTGAAATGCTTGGTATGTGTGGGATCTGACCATCTAGTTGTTTATCTTTAGTAGCCTCTCTTACGGGGAAATGTCTCCTAGTGTTTCCACCGAGCCATGGTAGCTTGCTACTGCTCCGGAACACTTAGGCTGGCCGGCATGTGTCCTTCTTCGTTCCTGTGTCTGTCCCTTCGGGGAAATGTCACGCGGTGAATACCGGAGTCCTGTTAGCCCGCTACAGCCCGGTTCACCGGAGTCCTGCTAGCCCAGTGCTACAGCCTGGATTCACTCGCTGATGACCGACACGTTCGATGCTGGGTCATGAATGCCTGTCCCTGTAAGTCTGTGCCGCTTTGGGTTTACGACTAGCCATGTCAGCCCGGGCTCCTTATCATATGGATGCTAGCGACACTGTCATATACGTGTGCCAAAAGGCGCAAACGGTCCCGGGCAAAGGTAAGGCGACACCCGTGGGAATACCGTGCGTGAGGCCGCAAAGTGATATGAGGTGTTACATGCTAGATCGATGTGGCATTGAGTTGGGGTCCTGACAGTTGAAGCTCTTCGTCGAGCTCTGCGCCTATCGCCATGGACAGGCTGGGGGCTCCAGTTCCAGGCGGCGACAATACCATGATCAGCGCACTCGAGGAGGGTGGCAGAGTCTGGACAACGGTCCCAGAGGAGGGGAGTGGGTCCATAGTCTGGAGGGGAATTTTCACCTCAACGACCACCCCCTCTGCCGGGACATCTTCCATAGAGCGCTCCATCACCGCCAGAGAGCCCTGTGCGCTCCCGGCAGCAAGGTTTGCCCCTCCGCGGTAGCAATCTCAGTAGCCTCATCTAGGGTAGCCCTTCCAATATCAGCCACCACCTCCAATAGTTCTGGCTCTACGGCTCGGGGATCTACGGATGAGAAGATTGGAAAGCAGCAAGGAAACAGAAGTTCTAAGAAAATCGGAAAATCAGGAGAAACGATCAGAGCAATACGGGAAAAAGGGGATCGGTTGAGTACCTGGAGGAGTCTGCCGGGCGGGGACCTCAGTTTCCCCCGGCAACATCTGTTGCAGGGCCATGGACTTTGCCCTCTGCCGTGACAGTCACGGCAGTCTCTCGCGCGACCTCCTTCGCATGAGGTTCCGTGGAGATCCCCTCAGCTCGAGCGGCGCAGGAAGCATGCCCCTCGGGGAGAGGCTCGTCTTGCGTTGCCTCGCCTCCACCTCCAGCCAAGGGAGCAGGAAGGCCATCCCCATCGCCTCCGGCAGATGGCGCTAAATCTCTACCCCCAGGCCAAGGGCTATAGTAGGGGCTCAACACAGGGTCCTCTATATCGGCCCCCGACAAGGTCGAGCTCTCCGCACCCGTCAACGACCCAAGACGGCGGAGCCTCTACCGGGAATGGTGGACGAGGGTTTCCTCCTCCTCCTCCACTTCCCTGCCGGCAACAACAAAAACAAGAGGTTAGTCAGCAAGAGCATTCAAATTTGCCTAAAGACATCATCACAAGGAGAATCTTCCTTACTCTTTTTCAATGAGCATGGAGTTCAAGTTGAACTCCATGGGTGGCGAGGGCTCTCTTCCTCTCTTTGGAGGTGGAGGGACAGAACTCACCGACAACTTTGGTGCCGGGCATGGCGCCCGGGGCTCCAGGGGAGACGAGTTCTGTGAGGAGCTCAAGCCGGAGTGGGAGCTGGAATCAACCTCCACGTCCATAGATTGCTTGGCGGAGGAAGCCTTGGTCCGAGCAAGGCGGGGAGATTGACGACACGCCACCTCAACCGTAGTGGCCTTAGTGGTGGTCTTCTTCACCCTCTTGGCGGCTGGCGCTGGGTTGGAGGCCGTCGCCCCTCGGGTGGTGGCTCGTTTGGGGGCACGTTGTTCCAGGACCGGCGCGGGGGCTTAAGGCCCAGCGGCAAGCCACTCCTCATCGAGCTCCACCACCCCGCCAACTTCCTCCCCCTCCTGGAGCTCCGTTGCTGTCATGGCTAGGGTCTCTATCCCGGCAAGTTCTTCCCCCGCAGCCCCTTCCGTGGCCTGCGCCTCGCTGCCACCATGGGAAGAACTTTCGTCCTCAGCCTTCCCTTTGCCCTTCCCGGCCTTTGCTCCCTTCACCGCCTCCGCGAGACGGGCGGCCTTGTGCTCCTTGACCCTCCTCAAAATGTACGCCACCTCCACAGAGAAGGTGCGTTTTACATCCCAGTCTCGACCCTGGTAGCCTTCTCCACCAGGGTGTTTGACCATTGGAGCTCTTCATCCAGGGATGGGTAGCTGCCAGGTGCTCCCTACCCCTTCGGCATTACAGTGTGGCATCCACTTCAGTATCTGGTCCTGGGCAGAATTAATGTTTAGGGGGATGATGGTTGCCGGGAGCTTGAATAATTCGAAGCGACCAAATAGTTGGTCGCACAGCCAGTCATGGCCAGAAACTGACAAGTTGTTGGCTAACCCTGGGAGCAACCTCATCCTGTCAGCAGCATCTCCGTACAGCCACGCGGGTCTGTCCCACTCCTGCAGTGGTGAGATGTGGTGGAGAAGGAAATCTGCCCCCACATGCTCGTTGGTTAGCCCGGCAGGCTTCAAACGGGTAATCATGTTGATTGCCGGGCGTAGCCTATCCTCAGTGAGGCCTTTGGCGCTCCAATTCTTGCCACGCTCAACACATTCCTTCCGTGCTTCACAGAACTCGGGGGCCTCTTCATCTTGAATCCAACACCAATCCCCTCTCCACTCGTACCACCTCTCACGCTAGTTCCCACAAATGTAAAACCAGATCTTCCTTGCCACCCGCGGCATCCAGCTAATGTTTCTAGAGCGGTGACCCTTGTTCTCCACCCACGGCATGAAATAATGCCGGAACAGATCCAAATTGGGCTTAACTCCAACATAGTTTTTGCACAAATGCGCAAAAATAGCCATGGTCGCCATTGCATTGGCATGAAGTCGAGGAGGTGGAATCCATAGATGTTCACGATCGCCTCAAAGAATTCGTAGAAGGAGGAACAGAGGCCACAGATGAAGTAACCGTAGAAGAATCGGTAAGAGTTCGGCGGACCTTCCTTCCCCACCGCGAAGACTTTGGGTGCCCCATGCCCACTCAGGACGGGCCTCCCCCACAGATACCTATACCTCGCCTGGAGGACTGGGCTGCTCAAGGTTGACGGACCGAAGACGACATCTTCTCTCCGCTTCTTGTTCAGCTCCGTTGCCCTCTTGCTTCCCTCGGCGGCGGCTTCCTTCGCCGCGGTCGTCTGCTTCCCCTTCTCTGCGGGTTTGTTCCCCATTCCTGCGATGGTGATGCGGAAGGGGAAGGGATTCCATGGGAGGGGCAGCAGTGGACAGAAGGGCGAGAGGAGAAACAGTCGTTTGGCTTGCGAAGGAAGAAGATGGGGGAGCGGGGCAAGAGACAGGTAAAACGTGTCGCTCCGCTTTTCCCTGCTCTTAAGGGGGGATGTGAGGCAGGGGAATGACGCTTTAGAAAGGTACTGTTTTACCTTAACTGCCATAGTCCCACGACCCCATGATGTGTAATAATTATGCAAAGCGAACGTTGGATTGACTCGTCGTCGAGGTAAACCGGCGTGCGCAGCCCTCTCCTACCACGTGTCCATGCACTTTTTGGGGCCTAACCCAACGTGCCACGCGACACGTGTGGCTCATGCCCGGCGGCTTATGTCGGGAAAAATATACAGGGGTATGTATTTTCCCCTTACTCGTGCATGGATAAGTCAAGGCCAAGACGAAGTAAAAGAAACCAAGGTCTCCAAATAACCTACATGCAGAATCAAGAAGACAAAGAACGATCCAGAGAAGCAGGATACCATTAAGAGAAAGGCCTCCTTTGCTGGGCAGGCAAGCCCGGCAAAGGGTGAGGCCACGCCCAGGAGGAGACAACCAAGGCGTCCCGGCAGGGCTTGCCGGGACTCATGAAGACAAGACCACCTCACCAACCACTCCACCATGACCCACATCATCGATCAATGTGGTGTCAAGCCGCAAAGTGACTAAGTGGCAGCCATTTGCCACATGGCAGCCTGTCTCAACAGTGAAAACCCAGAGATGACAGCCGTCCTGCTACGTGTCGAACGAGCAGCCGGGGAGCTGGCAGAATGGTCCGGTAAGCCTTGCCAGGCAACCAACGATGTGACGTTGAGCCGTGCATTTAATGCGCCCTGTCAGACCACAGAGTTAGGTATGATAGCACTGTTTGCTATCTTATCAGTGCATAATGACTACTGTGCCACTGCGGTAACCCCTTGATCTATAAAAGGAGGCCCATGGAAACCGTAGACAGGGTTAGAAGGTTGGACAACTCACACCCTCATACACGCGTAGCCACTGCAGCCCTGAGGCAACCCATGCTGGGCAAGTGTACTATGCTCCACCACCACCTTTCCACCATCAATCGACCAAAGCAAGAGTAGGGTTTTACGCCTCGCGGCGGCCCAAACCTAGGTAAAATTGCTTGTGTGATCTCTGTCGTGCTGCCCCACGCTTGTCTGCTCTTTGTGCAACACGACGTCCCCCTACTGAACCAGCAAGGGGCCTTTTGGTCCCAGAGGTGGCCATGGTTTCCCACGACAACAACATTCCGGACTTAGGTAGTAGCCATGTCTCAAGTGGATCATATGTTATATCACTAAGGAAAGAAGTCACCTCGATCTCAAGAGCTCTAGCTCATGCTCATGTCATAGGTCCTCTTGGCACTTGGTGAGACGATGGTAGGTCCATGGGGATGACCATAGGATACTCCGCATCATCTCCCCTCCCTTGGGAAAGATCTGACCTGAGATCGAAATCCTCATCACCATGGTAGGGAGAGAGATCTTTGATGTTGAAGATGTTGCTCACAAACTACTTGTCGCATGGGATTTCGATCTTGTAGCTGTTGTTGTTGTAGTGTTCAAGCACCTTGAAGGGTCCATCAGCTCGTAGTAGAAGTTTTATTGCGTTCGTTGGGGAAACGGTCCTTGCGAAGGTGTAGCCACACAAGATATCCAATGTTGAATACCATGGGTTCTTTGTTGATGTTGAGCTTGGTCGCGAGTTGTTGTACTTGGCGCTTGATAGTGTGCCTTGTATCTTCATGCACCTTCTTGAGGTAGTTCACTTGGGCACTCGCGTCCATGTTGGTGCGATCTTGTAGTGGTAGAGGAAGAATTTCCAATAGGGACAATGGATTGAAACCGTAGATGACCTCGAAAGGGGACTTGCCGGTAGTCGAATGTCTTGCGTGGTTGTAGGTGTACTCGGTGATGGGTAGGTACTCCCCCCACTCCTAGATGTTCTTCTTGATCAACACGCGTAGTAGAGTGGAGAGCGTTCTGTTCGTCACCTCCGTTTGGCTGTCGGTTTGAGGATGGTATGCCGAAGAGAACAAGAGCTTGATTCCGAGCTTGGCACATAAGGTCTTCCAAAGGTAGCTTAAGAACTTGACGTTGCGGTTCGAGACAACCGTCTTTGGCACTCCATGTAGGCGCAAGATTTCCCTACAAAAAATATTTGCAACATGCGAAGCATCGTCAATCTTGTTGCATGGTATGAAATGTGCCATTTTAGAGAATCAGTCCACAACAACAAACACGGAATCCTTTCCATTTCTAGTCCTAGGCAAACCAAGGACAAAATCCATGCTAATATCTTCCCATGGGTGATATGGAATTGGAAGGGGCATATAAAGACCATGAGATTGAGCTTTGGACTTAGCTTTGCGACATGTAGAGCATCGGTTGGTGTAGCGTGAGACGTCACGGAACATCTTGGGCCAAAAGTAGTTCTTGGAGAGTGTAGCAAATGTCTTGTCACATTCAAAGTATCCCATTAGTCCTCCTCTGTGAGATTCTTGCAAAAGTAACAAACGAAGAGAAGAATCGGGAATACATAGTTTGTTAGCTCTCGTAAGATAATCATCTTTGATGTAATAGTGTTCCCAAGATGTATGGGTCAAACATTTGGCATATGTAATAGCAAAAGTAGGATCGTGCGCATAGAAATCTTTTATGTGCTTAAAGCCAATGACATTCAATTCAAGTTTGATAACAAGCATGCATATGTGGGAAAGAGCATCCGCCACAACATTTTCCTTACCTTTGATATATTTGATGACATAAGGAAATGACTCAATAAACTCACTCCACTTAGCATGACGCTTGTTCAACTTAGTTTGACCCTTGAGGTATTTAAGCGTTTCATGGTCGGTATGAATGACAAATTCATGAGGGCGAAGATAATGTTCCCATTTATGCAAAACTCGCACTAAAGAATATAGCTCTTTGTCATAGATGGGATAATTAAGTTGAGTGAAAGTTTTTCAGTAAAGTAAGCTATGGGGCACTTCTCTTGCGTTAACACACCTCCTCTGCCATTACCACTAGCATCGCAATGGTTTTCAAAGGGTTTGTCAAAGTTGGGTAATGCAAGCACGGGAGCATGAGTAAGCAAATTTTTAAGTTCATTAAATGCGGTATCTTGGGATGGTCCCCAAATAAATGGTGCATTTTTCTTACTCAAAGCATGTAAAGGGTATGCAATGGTGCTAAAATCCTTAACAAATCTACGGTAGAAAGCGGCTAAAGCAAGGAAGCTATGCACTTGTTGCAATTTGGTTGGTTGGGGCCAAATTTTAATAGCATTGATCTTAGATTCATTAACATGAACACCCTTAGAAGACACAACAAAACCCAAGAAAACAAGCTTATCAACACCGAAAAGGCATTTATCCATATTAGCATAAAGGCGCTCTTTCCTAAGGGTTTGCAACACGGTTCTAAGATGGGTGACATGATCTTTGAGAGATTTACTAAAGACAAGAATGTCGTCGAAATAGACCACAACAAATACACCAATATATGGTCGAAGAACAAAATGCATGACTCTCATGAAAGTACCGGGTGCTTCGGATAAACCCATTGGCATAACAATCCATTATAAGCCGAATTTGGTCCTAAATGCGGTTTTCCATTCATCACCTTCTTGGATGTTTATTTGATAGTAGCCAATTTTATGGTCAATCTTAGAGAAAATGGTGGCTCCGCTAAGCTCATCTAGCATATCATCTAGGCGTGGAATGGGGTAACGATAACACACGGTAATACATGTATAGGATGACAATCGGAACACATGTGATATGTACCATCTTTCTTGGGAACAATGATTGCTGCTACGACACAAGGACTCAAGCTTTCTCATACATGGCCATTGTCGATGAGTTTTTGTACTTGTCGTTGGATCTCCTTGGTTACCTCGGGGTTGACGCGGTAGGGAGCCTTGTTAGGAAGGGGTGCTCCAGGGATGAGGTCGATTAGGTGTTCAATGCCACGTAGAAGAGGTAGACCCGGAGGTAGCTCGTTGGGGAATACATCTTGGAGTTCCTGGAATAGAGAAGATAACACTAAAGGTAGATTGTGAGAGGTGTTAGTTTTTGGTGCCTCGTCCTTGCACAAAAGGACATATTGCATAACACTTGATGGGTTATCACACACTTATCTCATCTCACTTTTGGTGTCAAATAGGACTAAGTTCTTCTTGTCTCTCATCATGGAGGCACTCAATTTTGGCTTATGGTGCTCACTCTCTTGTGGGTGGTTCGCTCTCTCACTATTCTCTCCATGATTGGTGGCTTGCTTTTCGGTGATCACTTGGCTAGGAGACATAGGTCGTAGCACGTACTCCTTTCCCTTCATCTTGAAGCTATAGTGATTCGTTCACCCATTGTGGATGACACCTCAATCAAATTTCCATGGTCGCCCAAGAAGAAGGTGCAGAACGGACATCGGAACGACATCACACTCCAAAGTGTCTTCGTATGCTCCGATCTTGAAGTAAACTTGCACCATATGGTCGAGTTGAATAGTGCCGGAGTCTCTTAGCCATTGTACTTTGTAGGGATGCGGGTGCTTCATCTTGACCAATTGGAGCTTGGAGCATAGCTCTTCACTTGCCAAGTTATGGCAACTCCCTCCATCGATGATGACCATCACAAACCTTCCATTGATGCCGGCCTTGGTGTGGAAGATATGGCATCTTTGGTCTTCGTCTTGTTGATGTTGAAGTGTCGAGACCTAGGAGACAACAAGAGCGGGGCTCGAATACTCGTCACAAAAGACTTGATTGTCTTCATCTTTGTTCATGCTCCGGTGCATGGCCACTTGCTCAAGGGCTTCCATTTCCTCTTCACTCAAGGAGTCATAGGTTCCGTCGTCGGTGAGGATCATGCTGCGCTTGTTGGTACACTCAAAGGACTTGTGGCCTCGGCCGCCACATGTGAAGCACATGATGGAACTTGTCTTGACAGTCTCATCGGTTGGAGCTGTAGATGATAAAGCTCTCGGCTTGAAGTTGCTTGTAGTAGCAGGACGACTTGAGGTTGTCCAAGTTTTCTTGAAACTTAATTTGTCGTCGTTTCTTGTAGAAGGCTTAGTTGAGGTAGAAGGTGTTGGCGTCGTTGAAGCTTGGGCATTGGAGAAACCATAGCTCTTGGAAGATTACTTGGCGTATTTGAAGTCACCTTGCACTTGTCGTTCCACCTTGGTACCTTGATGCACTAGCTCGATGAGGTTGGAGTAAGGTTGTAAGTCAGCGATCTACTTGATAGGATGATTGAGTCCATTCAAGAAATGTGCTATAGTTTGCTCATCATCTTCTGTGACATTAGCTTGTATCATGGCAATATCAATTTCCTTGTAGTACTCTTCAATGCTCTTGGTTCCTTGCTTGAGGAGTTGGAGTTTCTTGAAGAGGTCGCTGTTATAGTAGGTTGGCACGAAACATGCTCTCATGACATCCTTCATTTGCTCCCAAGTAGTGATGGGTGGTTCACCTCTTTCTTCTCGTCGCTCAATGACTTGTTCCCACCATATGAGGACATAGTCTTGGAACTCAAGGGATGCCATGGCAATCTTCTTTTCTTCCTCATAGTTGTGCAAATGAAATATCTTGTCGACCTTCAATGCTCATGATAGGTACTCTTCGGGATCATTGCTTCCGGTGAACTTGGGCATGGTGAACTTGAGCTTGTCGTAGCGTTGCTCTTCATTGTGTTGGGTCGGGGATGATGACGGCCTTGTCGTGGAGGATTATCAACCTCATGTTGCTCTTGTCGTGGAGGATTGTCAACCTCATGTTGCTCTTGTCATGGAGGATTTCCATTCTATTCATGCTCTTGGTGAACTTGAGGTTCTTGTCAAGCTTGTGGATGAGCTTGTCTAGCTTGTGGGGGAGCTTGAGGAACTTGACGGTGCACTCATGATTGATAAATCCTCTCTTGAACTTCAGCATGAAGTGCTACTTGTTGCTCGCGCCTATGGCGGTTGAGTGCAGCAACAACGCGACTTGTGCCGTGCAGTGCACATTACGCCTCAAGTGCTTGCGCTTCTCGCCATAGTTGTTCTTGACATTGTGCCTCGGCATCTTCCTCGTCTTGGTGTTGTCGCTCTCGCTCTTCCTCTTGTGGGCATAGACATTTCCATTCTTGTGCTTGCGCAAAGGTAGCTTCATTTTGGCGATGCCGATGTTCTTGAGAATCGGTGTCGTGAAGAGGATTGCAGTTTGCTTGACGGTCTTGGCATGCCGCTCGTCAAAGAGTGTTTGATGACGAAGTAGTTGAGCCGGAGATGGTGTCGTCGGAGTGTCAACTCAAGCGGCTCCGTCTTGAGTAGGATGACGAGGTAGAAGAGCGGTTGACCATCATGGTTCGAATATCCTCCTGGAGAGAGGCCATGGATGTGTTGAAGTAGTCTCTTGTACGTTGCTTGGATTGTCGTAAGTAGGTGGCGAGGTTGTTGATGCGGTCACCCAAAGCTTGTTGGTCTTGATGCAAAGCTCGTTGTGCGCCAAAAAGGTGGCTCTTTGTGATGTAGGAGGTCATGTCGTCTTGCTCGATGAAGAGTGGGTTGGTAGAAGAACTTGGCCTATCCATCATTCCAAGCAAATATGTGAGTGGGAGAAAGAGAAGAACTTATACCAAATATACCTTGACCGATGTTGAAGATGGATCAATGATCACTTGAATGTGTAACAAGGAAATAGCACAATTGGTACCAATTCTTGTCAGTTTCTCACACCTACACAAAGAAAAGCTTATGGCGGAACTCGATTAGGATGGTGGCACAAAATTTGATGCAATTGTTAGTGAGCTTCAATAATGTTGGAAAAGATTCACAAATTTTCAAATGCAACAAGTAGACCAATAGCAAGATATAAGACACGGAAACGCACACACGAATAGATAAATAGGGTCGTGCAACCAAGCAATGAGCCAAAATGTGGAATCCACGAAAATGCTCTTGTTGCACAATACTAGAGAGATGCTAGCATGATTGCATAATAGGCGGATACGAAACTTGTGCAAAACCTACTAAGCAAAAATGCAATGACTTCTACCCCAAGTATGCTATATGTATGGTGTTCCTATGATATGATCCAAGATGATCGAGTACGCCAATCTTAATGATGAGGATGCTATGGTTCTTGCTTAAAAGCTCTTTGCTTATCTTTCCCTTTTGCTTAAAAGCTTGTATGGCTCTTTCTCTTTTGAGCTCTTTCTCATGCAAAACTTCACGAACCAAGATAGCAATTGTGTATGCGATGACAACTTTGTGACATAAAAGATGATACCAAGATATGCACGAAGATGATATTGTATGTATTCAATGGGAGCTATGATCACTAATGTGCAAAAATTACGTTGCCGGCAATACTCAAAGGCTAGTCTCGATAGGCAAGATATGCAAAATTGGGCTATGGTGGTTACCAATGTAATGGCAAGGAGTAGAGAAAGATGTCATCGAGGTTACTGTCCTTGCTTACTGTTGAAGGTATCAAAATTGTTGAGCGGTTGTTGTCGATGAAGAGTCCGTGGCAAAGATGAGCGGCGGTGGTGTTGATGTCGGACCGTCCCTAAGTTGCTGAAACGCGTTAGGAAATGGAAAACGCAACTCAAATTCTCAACAAAACGTGTCAAAATGGTCGGAGTTGGTAGCAGGTAAGTGGTGGAGTTTGCGGAAAGCAGTGGTGGTATGCAAAAGTTTAAGTGTGCACCGGAACAAAATTTGGCAAGGGCTAGGCGGAAAATGGAGCATTGGATGGAAGTGATGCTGTCAGGGGCCGGATGTCCAGGCTTGAGGGCCGGATGTTCGGGGTGGCCGGATGTCCGGGCTCTGGATCCATGGACGAACTCGAAGAACTCCGCGGGGGAAAGTCAAATTTGAGGCAAAATTTGGAAGATTTTGTGGATGAAAATTGGGCAAAAGATGGGGGAAAGCTAGATCTACCTGCTACACACGAAATCTGTGGATCAAATCCAACAAAACTTCATCATACCAACAAATCACAAAAAAATTGGGGGGCTATTTTTGTGGGGAATTTTCGAATTTGGGGCAAAATCAACAAAACAAGGCTAGAAAACGAAGAGGGGAGGCTTCGAAATCGTGATCAATGTGGCTCATGATACCAAGATGATGCAGGGTGGAACCCTAGATGGCCAATCTTTCACGAAAGGAGCGAATCCCACAATGAACATGAAGAACACGAGGAGAAAACATGAGGGGAAACACGAGAGAATCAATCAAACCAACAAGATTCGATTACACATGTGCTAGATCCTCGAAACACAAAGAGATACATCATCCAAATCCAATAAGGGATGATACAAGAGGTAACTAGTTCATCTCTGTGAGGAGGCCTTGAGGGTTCTTCCCGCTAGGGGGTCTTGAATCCAAGGTGGATCTTCTCCGTAGAGGCCACAACCTCTCTCGGTGGAGTAGATCCGGTGGATGAGCAAAGCTCTATCTATAGTATGAGCTAAACCAATGCTAACCCTAGAAAGAGGGAGGAGGAGTATATATAGTCTAGGAGGGTGAAAGGGTTCATGTGCCTTGGCACTTTACTGTGCACAGACAGACGGGGCCGGACGTTCGGCGTCGGGCCGGATGTCCGGGCCTTCCCGAGGGGCCGGATGTCCGGGGCCTGTAGGTGCGGCTAGGCGGCTGCTGTGGACGATGCTCCAGGGGCTGGATGTCCGGGTCTTGGGGACTTCTGCAGTTCCTTCTGATGTTCCTCTTCATCCATGAACTTGGGGACTTGTCCGTCTTCACGTCCATCTTCGGGAGGGAATTCTTGGTACCTGATCATGCACAACATTCCAGACTTAGGTAGTAGCCATGTCTCAAGTGGATCATATGTAATATCACTAAGGAAAGAAGTCGCCTCGGTCTCGAGAACTCTAGCTCATGCACGTGTCATAGGTCCTATTGGCACTTGGTGAGACGATGGTTGGTCCATGGGGATGACCATAGGATGCTCCGCATCACAAGTTGTTGCAACTCCCTCCATCAATGATGACGTGGACAGGACGTTCCTTCACACCTCCCTTTGTATGGAACAAATTATGCCTCTAATTTTGCTCAGCTTGTGTTACCTGCACACTCAAAACACGTTGAGCAACTAAACTTTCATACATGTCAGTGTCTTCAGCAGCCATGTATTGTATCTCATGTTCAGAATCATCTCCACCATGTTCTTCACTTGTAATAAGAGCCAAAGTCTCCTCATCATAGTCACTAGCAGACTCATACCCACCATCCTCGGTAGCAATCATCACACGGTGAGATTTGCAATCTCTCGCATAATGACCTCTTCCCATACAATGACGACAAATAATAACACTTATGTGCCCCATTGATACCATGGAAGAAGAAGAACTTTGTGCAGGCCCGGTAGGTGTGCTCTTGGCAGATAGTGGTGGTTGTGCCTGCTTCCTTGTATCATGGACGGAAGTGGCAGATGTTGGAGGTGTCGGTGCAGTACAGTGTGTGGAAGTAGAGGATGCATGCGGTGTCCATGATGAAGGTCGACCTGCAGAAAAGTTAGTTCGCGCCAATGTCTGTCAATCCTGCACTTCACGTTCAGCTTTACAAGCAAGATGGAATAAACGAGTGATATTATTATACTCCTTATACTCTAGAATGGTCTGAATCTATCTATTTAATCCACCCATAAAACATGCAAGCATAGCTTCATTCTCCTCAACAATACGACATCTAATCATGCCAGTTTGTAATTCCTGATAATATTCTTCTATAGAATTTTTTCTTGTCTTAAGCGCTGCAATTTTTGAAGTAATTCATGTTGATAATATGGTGGAACCCAACGAGTATGCATAGCAGTTTTCAAAGCAGCCCAAGTTGATGGAATAGGATATAATCTACAATGATCAAACCACCAAACACATCCAAAACTAGTGAAAGCACAAACAGCTGCAGCAACACGTCTTTCCTCGGGATATTGTAAATATGTAAAACATTGTTCAGATTCTAACTCCAAAGTAAGATATATATCAGGAACATATCTACCCTTGAATGGTGGAATATTCAATTTTAGTTGAGGAATATGGTCATGATCTCGTACCTAAGGTGGTGGTGTAGACCTACCATTGCGATTATTTACATGTGGACGACCTGGTGGGGGTGGTGGTTGCACATAGTTCTGATTTTGATCAACCTCATCCTCATAATCGCTCGCATAATCATCCTCCTCCGTACTAGCTGCAGGAGCCACAGAAGCATTAACAGCAATAGCAGCTGCACCAGAAGCTTGGCCAGGCTCAAGAGGAACACGGCTCGCTCGATGGAGGGCTATTTTGCGATGCGAAGGTGGTTGTTATTGTTGTTGTTGTTGCAACGGTGTTGTAGAGGCAGGAGATGGAGGTAGACGCGCAAGCACTTCAGTGAACTTGGCATCAAACTTGGTGTCAATTGTCTTCTCAATGTCATCAATTCTTGCTAATGCGTTGCCAAAACTGGCCATCACGTCTTCCACCTGTTGACCCAGCATTTCCTGGAATTTATCATGGAGCTCCGTGTTCGTCATGTTCTCCCAGTCCAGCTCATCCGCTTGTGAACCTGGCATGGTTAGCAGCAAGAGACAAATACAAGAATATGATCCTATAGACTGCTAGGAAGTGGTTGTGGTGTTGTGGAAAGTCACAAATCTGTCAAGCAAATCTCAAATTCTACCAATTCTTACCAAGCATCAGGTGGTGATTGGCAACCGTTGTAGTCAAAACTCTCAAAGCTTAAACACACTCGGAGTAGAGGTTAAATCATAAGAAATCATAGTGGCCTCACATGCCGTGTCAACTACCTCACTCACTAAGTGTTGTGGCTCACTCACTCCCTTAAGGATGCACGCACTCGTATGGTTGGTGGAGTCACTCAAATGGCTCTCAACCTCACATAGGATGTGTGGCATGCTCTCAAGTGTGGGGCTAGTGGTGGTCACACTCATCCTCTCATAGGAAATCCTCACAATGTCATATATGGTGGAGTCACTCATGTCACTCATGTGGTGATGGCTCTCCTCACATGGTAATTGGGGCATCTCTACATATGTGGGTATCGGAGAGATGTAAGTGCAAATATCTCCATGCTCAACTCCTATTTGTCACCTTGGTTGAAGGGATAGTCCCATGCTCAACCTCCTCATCCATAAGGCCTCCAAAGATGAATGTCATAGGATGTGGAAAAACATCACTCTCCTGGGATTGGAGAGAAGGTGATAGAGGCAAAGGTGTCCCGATGTTTCGATGAGATGGTGGCTATCATTTTCCGTGGGAGTCGACCTTAACGATCCGACTATGAATGTGCGAGATGTCACACCTTAGCAATCGCTAAACCAACTTTCGAGGGTTATTGACCACGCCAGAGCATGATCAACCTGACCACGAGAGTCTGTTTCCTGCGAGCAAACGAAGAACAAGCAAGAAACTAAGATTACAATCTGGATATTGTGAATATAAGAGGAAAGCTTTATTGATCAAGGTGGGGTTCTATGATGCCTTTGTCTGGTCGTTGAACACAAACAAAGTACGTGCAGTTGCAGCTATGGTGAACTTTAATCTAAACAAAACCCAAAGTCTAAACGACGCCCTAAGGGTTGTATATATAGAGGAAGAGGGGGAATTTTGTGGCCCTTGGAGGAGGAGTCCGAAACCAACCCTATCTCTTGTTTCACCACACATACGGACTCTATAAACAGCCTATACTTAAGTATTTCGAAAATACATGGGCCTGGCTATGACGCCCCAAGACCGGAGCTTCAGATGCCTTCCAGGGTTTTCGGGTTTTGTCGTGTGATTTGTTTGGTTCTTTGCATTCATCATTGCATCGTGTGCATTGCATCATGTCATCATGCCATCATGTCATTTTTTAACTCAACTAAATAAATGGCATGGATCTTTGATCCATTTAAATCGAGGGAATTCACATGGTGAGTTCTCTTAATAACATATATCCTCCCAATATTATTATGGAGATATTATAAAATATTCCATTAACTTAGAATCACCCATAACCCAATTGCACTACTCTTCAACTCTTCCCTTACCCGACTCAACCTCCTATCCTTCCTTTTCGACCTTTTAAGTTAAATTGCAAATTGGGTTGCAACTTTACTTCCTCCATTAATGTCCCAAATCTTCCCATAAATCACATATATTGTGTAGGGTCACCTCCTATAATTTCAACCCATTTGGAGTTCATTTGAATGGGTTTCGAAATTCGAACTTGCCGAGTTAAATCCAACGTGTGTGGATTTTACTTCCTCTAAAAATCATGAGGCCATTTTTGTCAAATTCCTCGTATTTTTGTGGGTCCGAAAAATTGTCCGCGTGTCCAAGTTCTATCCCTAACTTTTCCTTTCTTCTCTTTTTCTTCTTTGTTATTTTCTGTTTATAGAAAATAAGAGAGAGAGAAAGGAGCCCAACCAGCCTGTCGGGCCACCTAGGCCTCCCAACCTCTCTGCAGTCCTCCAGGCCGGCCAAGTCCTTTGCCCCTCTAGGCCCAGCTGGCTCCCAAACCCTAGGCGATCGATCCCTCCTCACTCCCTCGTCTTCCCTTGCGCCGCCACAGGAGGCCCTCGCTCGCCCCAATCCCATCTCTCCCTTCGTTATCCTCCCTCTATCGCCGCCAACCACACACGCCAGAGGAGTCCCGCTTGGTCCCCCTCGCCCTCCTCCCGCAGGAGCCCTCACAGCCGCGCCTGCCGATTCCCTCCTTCCTCCTAGCGCCTTCCATCTCGCGACCCACCAGCGCCGCTGGCCTCCCCGCCTCTGGCAATGGTCGCCACCAGTCATGCCATCTTCTGCGTCATCGCCTCGCCATGGCATCGTGCCTCGCCAACCTCGCCGAGACCCTGCCTCCGTCTCTGGTCGCCACTAGCGAGCGGCATCGCTAGAGCCACGCTCCCAGCGCCACCTCAAGCGCCCGCATATGTCGTCCTCCGCGCCCGTGCCACCGTCTCCTCCACCAGCAGCCTGCAATGTCCGAGGGGAGCTGAGCTCCTCCCGGTCCCCTTGGTCGCTGCTTCCCCTGCCCCGAGCATCCCTGCAACCGGCGTTCGAGTCACGGACCCCCATCTGACCCTTTCCTCCGCACCAAGTTCCGCCGGAACCATGACTTCCACCGCACAGAAGCTCGCAGCTACTACCAGCACCTCCTTGCTGTTGGCATACTGAGGCCCCTTGTGCTGTTTTGTGTTGGACGTCAAGGCCACCAAGTTCGACTATGGGGATTCGCCAAGTACCATTCGGATGCACCAAGTTCGACTACATGGACCGCCAAGTTCCTCCACCGATGACTCGAACGGCTACAAAACGTGAACCACTACCGTCGACCCGCAAAGACCTCGTGGACGTAAAGTTCCTTGTTGTTGACCCCGAACCTCTACGAAAACATGTACGTCTACTTCCATGGCCGAAGACCCATGTACAACTACCGTCGCCGAAGGCCGTCGAGTGAACGTCTACCCACATCGGTTATTTGACCAAGTTCGATGACGACCTCCGAAGAACTCGGATTCGCCAAGTTCTACTACCGTCGCTCCCGGAAACCTTGGATTCGTCAAGTACCTCTCCGAAAATGAACGTGAACCACTACTACCCACTGCGCCTGTGTGCGACTTCTTCCACTACGAAGGTCCCGAGAACGCCTACTTCCCTCTACAAACTTGATCCGTTCCGATAATGCACCCTTCGAAGGTATAACCGCCGAGACGATGACCCATGGACCGAATGCATATGTTGTATGAAATGCTCGTGTTTGCTCCGTGTTGGAGTTGTTCGGTGCACGTTGCCCCTCTTTTGCCTTGCCACCGACATGTGGGAACCCCGTAATTGGGAGCACCCCAACATCCTTGCATGACACGCTCCCGTCACTTCCTTTTGCACCGGTATCCCCGTGGGCTACCGGATAACCGATATGTTGCCGTGCCATCATTTTCGGATTCGTCGTCGTGGCACCCCTTTCCCTTCCACCACGGTGAAAAATGCTTCATAATGCTCTTGTCAACTTTTAATAAAAATTGCATAAACTTTTTCATGTCATCTGCATCATGATAACAACAATTAAAAAGTTTAAATTGTTGTTGCATTAAATTACTAGATGCATATGAGGATTTACCAGAATCGTTGTGATGTTTCCGGCCTCTTTTAAACTTGCCTAGTTATGTAGTTTTATTATGCTTCACCTCTTGTCATGTTTAACAACATTTAATATTGTTGGGTACCTAACAGGGAGTGAAGTAAATAATTGATGTGGTGTTCCGTCAATATGCAACTCGTTGCATATTGAGCTCCACTTAATTTGTAGGATTGCTTGTGCACTTTGCCATGCCATGCTTCTTTAAACCGGACATACATCATAATTGTTTGTGCATCATGCCATGCTTATGTGGTGGTTGTTTACTATGTTGTGTGCTTCTTTCCGGTGTTGCTTCTTCGGGTTAGTTTCGTTAACGTCGCGTTTGTGAGGAACCGTTCGACTATGTCCGTTTGTCTTCTTCATGGACTCGTTCTTCTTCCTTGCGAGATTTCAGGCAAGATGACCATACCCTCGAAATCACTTCTATCTTTGCTTGCTTAGTTGCTCGCTCTTTTGCTATGCCTATGCTGCGATACCTACCACTTGCTTATCATGCCTCCCATATTGTTAAACCAAGCCTCTAACCCACCTTGTCCAAGCAAACCATTGTTTGGCCATGTTACCACTTTGCTCAGCCCCTCTTATAGCATTGTTAGTTGCAGGTGAAGATTGAAGCTTGTTCCATGTTGGAACATGGATATTTTGTTGGGATATCACAATATCTCTTATTCAATTAATGCATCTATATACTTGGTAAAGGGTGGAAGGCTCGGCCTTATGCCTGGTGTTTTGTTCCACTCTTGCCGCCCTAGTTTCCATCATATCGGTGTTATGTTCCCGGATTTTGCGTTCCTTACGCTGTTGGGTTATAATGGGAAACCCTTGACAGTTCGCTTTGAATAAAACTCCTCCAGCAAGGCCCAATCGTGGTTTTACCATTCGCCACCTAGCATTTTTCCCTTGGGTTAGGCCAGCCCAAGGGTCATCTTTATTTTAACCCCCCCCCCCGGGCCAGTTCTTGTCTAAGTGTTGGTCCGAAACAGAGCCACTTGCGGCGCCACCTCGAGGAAACTTGAGGGCTGGTTTTAGCTGTACGTAGTATTCATCCGGTGTTGCCCTGAGAACGAGATATGTGCAGCTCCCATCAGGATGTCGGCGCATCGGGCGGTCTTGCTGGACTTGTTTTACCATTGTCGAGGATGTCTTGTAACCGGGATTCCGAGTCTAATCAGGTCTTCTGCTAGAAGGAATATCCTTCGTTGACCGTGAGAGCTTGTGATGGGCTTAGTTGGGACACCCCTGCAGGGTTTTGAACTTTCGAAAGTCGTGCCCGCGGTTATGGGCAGATGGGAATTTGTTAATGTCCGGTTGTAGAAAATCTGAAGTTGACCTTAATTAAAATGCATCAACCGCGTGTGTAGCCGTGATGGTCTCTTCTCGGCGGAGTCCGGGAAGTGAACACGGTGTTGGAGTAATGCTTGACGTAGGTTGTTCTAGGATCACTTATTGATCATAGTTTCTTGATCGTGCTTTGCCTCCTCTTCTCGCTCTCATTTGCGTATGTTTAGCCACCAAATATGCTAGTCGCTTGATGCAACTCCACCTCATACCTTTACCTTACCCATAAGCTTAAATAGTCTTGATTGTGAGGGTGTGAGATTGCTAAGTACCCGTGACTCACAGATACTTCCAAAACCAGTTTGCAAGTGGCGATGTTACCGAGCAGGTGACGCAACCAAGCTCAGGAGGAGCTCGATGAAGATCTTGTCCTTTGTGTTGTTTCTTTCTAGTGATCAGTAGTGGAGCCCAGTTGGGGTCGATCGGGGATCTGTGTAGCATGTGGGGTAGTCTTCTTTTATTTTGGTTCCGTAGTCGGACCTTGATTGTATTTGGTTGACGTAATGCTTTATTCATGTATTTGTGTGAAGTGGAGATTGTAAGCCAACTATGTATCTCTTTCCCTTATGTATTACATGGGTTGTGTGAAGATTACCTAACTTGCGACATTGCTTTCAATGCGGTTATGCCTCTAAGTCGTGCTTCGACACGTGGGAGATATAGCCGCATCGAGGGCATTACACTGGCCTAATAATAAGGTGACGCAGCACCTAGAATAGTGATACGTCCATTTTTCATCATGCTTTTATATCGATATTTATTGCATTATGGGCTGTTGTTACACATTATGTCACAATAATTATGCCTATTCTCTCTTATTTTACAAGTTTTACATAAAGAGGGAGAATGCCGGCAGCTGGGCTTCTGGGCTGGAAAAGGAGCAAATATTAGAGACCTATTCTGCACAGCTCCAAAAGTCCTGAAACTTCACAGAAGACGTTTTTAGAATATATAAAAAATACTCAGCGGAAGAAATTCACCAGGGGGGCCACACCCTGCCCACGAGGGTGGGGGCACGCCCTACCCCCCTGGGCGCGCCCCCTACCTCGTGGGCCCCCTGGTGGCCCTTCGGTGGCCATCTTCTGCTATATGAAGTCTTTCGATGGGAAAAAAATCATAAGCCATCTTCTCGGATGAAACTCCGCCGCCACGAGGCAGAACCTTGGCGGAACGAATCTAGGGCTCTGGTGGAGCTGTTCTGCCGGGGAAACTTCCCTCCCAGAGGGGGAAATCATCGCCATCGTCATCACCAACGCTCCTCTCATCAGGAGAGGGCAATCTCCATCAACATCTTCATCAGCACCATCTCCTCTCAAAAACCTAGCTCATCTCTTGTATCCAATTCTTGTCTTGAAGTCCGAGATTGGTGCTAGTAGGTTGCTAGTAGTGTTAATTACTCCTTGTAGTTGATGCTAGTTGGTTTATTTGGTGGAAGATCATATGTTCAGATCATATATGCATATTAATACCCCTCTGATTATGAACATGTTTATGCTTTGTGAGTAGTTACGTTTGTTCCTGAGGACATGGGAGAAGTCTTGCTATTAGTAGTCATGTGAATTTGGTATTCGTTCGATATTTTGATGAGATGTATGTTGTCTCTCCTCTAGTGGTGTTATGTGAATGTCGACTACATGACACTTCACCCTTATTTGGGCCTAGAGGAAGGCATTGGGAAGTAATAAGTAGATGATGGGTTGCTAGAGTGACAGAAGCTTAAACCCTAGTTTATGCGTTGCTTCGTAAGGGGCCGATTTGGATCCATATGTTTCATGCTATGGTTAGGTTTACCTTAATACTTTTGTTGTAGTTGCGGATGCTTGCAATAGGGGTTAATCATACGTGGGATGCTTGTCCAAGTAAGGACAGTACCCAAGCACTGGTCCACCCACATACCAAATTATCAAAGTACTGAACATGGATCATATGAACGTGATGAAAACTAGCTTGCCGATATTCCCATGTGTCCTCGGGAGCGCTTTTCTCTATATAAGAGTTTGTCCAGACTTGTCCTTTGCTACAAAAAGGATTGGACCACCTTGCTGCACTTTATTTACTTTTGTTACTTGTTGCTCGTTACAAATTATCCTATCACAAAACTATTTGTTACCACTTATTTTAGTACTTGTAGAGAATACCTTGCTGGAAACCGCTTATCATTTCCTTCTGCTCCTCATTGGGTTCAACACTCTTACTTATCGAAAGCACTATGATAGATCCCCTATACTTTTGGGTCATCAAGACTCTTTTCTGGCGCTGTTGCCAGGGAGTGAAGCGCCTTTGGTAGGTGGAATTTGGTAAGGAAAAATTTATATAGTGTGCTGAAATTTACTGTCACTTGTTACGATGGAAAGTAATCCTCTGAGGGGCTTGTTTGGGGTATCTTCACCCCGACCAGTAGAGCAAAGAGTTTCTCCTCAACCTACTCAACCTACTGAAAATGAATATGAAAATGAAAATGTTTGCATTGAAATTCCTTCGGGTATGATAGAAAAACTGCTAGCTAATCCTTTTTCAGGAGATGGAACAAAACATCCTGATGAGCATCTAATATATGTGGATGAAGTTTGTGGATTATTTAAGCTTGCAGGTGTACCCGGAAATATTGTTAAGAAGAAGGTCTTCCCTTTATCTTTGAAGGGAGATGCATCGACATAGTATAGGCTATGTGATGATATGGGGTCTAGGAATTACAAATTATTGAAATTGGAATTTCATCAGAAGTTTTATCCTATGCATCTTGTTCATCGTGATCGCAATTATATATATAATTTTTGGGCTCGCGAAGGAGAAAGCATCGCTCAAGCTTGGGGGAGGCTTAAATCAATGTTATATTCATGCCCCAATCATATGAGCTCTCAAGAGAAATGATTATTCAAAATTTTTATGCTCAGCTTTCTGATAACAATCGCACCATGCTTGATACTTCTTGTGTTGGCTCTTTTATGATGAAGACTATTGAATTCAAATGGGATTTATTAGAAAGAATTAAACGCAACTCTGAAGATTGGGACCTCGACAAAGGTAAGGAGTCAGGTATGACACCTTGGTTTGATTGTGTTAAATCTTTTATGGATATCGATGTTTTCCGTAAATTTAGCACTAACTATGGACTTGACTTTGAAATAGTAGCTTCCTTCTGTGAATCTTTTGCTACTTATGTTGATCTCCCCAAGGAGAAGTGGTTTAAATATCATCCTCCCATAGAAGTAAAAGTAGCTGCACCTATTAAAGTTGAAGAAAAGATTGTCACTTATAATGATCCTATTGCTCCTACTGCATATGTTGAGAAACCACCTTTCCCTGTTAGGATAAAGGATCATGCTAAAGCTTCAACTATGGTTCGTAAAAGCAACATTAAAACTTATACACCTCATGAGCAAATTAAAGTTGAACCTGATATTGCTATTGCTAAATATCTCTTGGCTGATAATATTGATGGTCATGTTATTTATTTCTATGATGAAACTGCTAGAATTGCTAAACCTTGTGCTAAAGATAAAAACAGACATGTGGTAGGCATGCCTGTTATTTCTGTTAAAATAGGAGATCATTGTTATCATGGCTTATGTGATATGGGTGCTAGTGCTAGTGCAATACCTTATTCCTTATACAAAGAAATTATGCATGATATTGCACCTGCTGAGATAGAAGATATTGATGTTACAATTAAACTTGCCAATAGAGATACTATTTCGCCAATGGGAATTGTTAGAGATGTTGAAGTCTTGTGTGGGAAAAAAATATCCTGTTGATTTTCTTGTTCTTGGTTCCCCACAAGATAGCTTTTGTCCCATTATATTTGGTAGACCCTTCGTAAATACTGTTAATGCTACCATAGATTGCAAAAGGGATGTTGTTACTATCGGTTTAGATGATATGACTCACGAATTTAATTTCTCTAAATTTATTAGACAACACCGTGAAGAAGAATTACCTAGTAAGGATGAAATTATTGGTCTTGCTTCTATTGCCATACCTCCTAGTGATCCTTTAGAACAATACTTGCTAGACCATGAAAATGATATGTTTATGAATGAAAGAAGGGAAATAGATGAAGTATTCTTTAAACAGGAACCTATTCTGAAACACAATTTGCCTATTGAAATCCTAGGGATCCTCCTCCACCCAAGGGTGATCCCGTGTTTGAGCTTAAACCGTTACCTGATACTCTTAAATATGCTTATCTTGATGAGAAAAAGATATATCCTGTTATTATTAGTGCTAACCTTTCAGAACATGAAGAAGAGAGATTATTGAAAACTCTGAAGAAGCACCATGCTACTATTGGGTATACTCTTGATGATCTTAAGGGCATTAGTCCCACTCTATGTCAACATAAAATTAATTTGGAAGAAGATGCTAAACCAGCTCGTGATCATCAACGACGGCTGAACCCTAAAATGAAAGAAGTGGTAAGAAAGCAGATACTAAAGCTCCTTGAGGCAGGTATAATTTATCTTGTTGCTGATAGTCAGTGGATAAGTCCTGTCCATTGTGTCCCTAAGAAGGGATGCATTACTGTCGTTCCTAATGATAAAGATGAATTGATTCCTCAAAGAATTGTTACAGGTTATAGGATGGTAATTGATTTCCGCAAATTAAATAAGGCAACTAAAAAGGATCATTACCCCTTACCTTTTATCGACCAAATGCTAGAAAGATTATCCAAACATACACGTTTTTGGTTTCTAGATGGTTATTCTGGTTTCTCTCAAATACCTGTGTCAGCCAAAGATCAATCAAAGACTACTTTTACTTGCCCTTTTGGTACTTTTTCTTATATACGTATGCCTTTTGGTTTATGTAATGCACCTCCTACCTTTCAAAGATGCATGATGGCTATATTCTCTCACTTCTGTGAAAAGATTTGTGAGGTTTTCATGGACGAGTTATCCGTCTATGGATCTTCTTTTGATGATTGCTTAAGAAACCTTGATCGAGTTTGCAGAGATGTGAAGAAACTAATCTTGTGTTGAATTGGGAAAAGTGCCACTTTATGGTCAATGAAGGTATTGTCTTGGGGCATAAAGTTTCTGAAAGAGGTATTGAAGTTGATAAAGCCAAGGTTGATGCTATTGAAAAGATGCCATGTCCCAAGGACATCAAAGGTATAAGAAGTTTTCTTGGTCACGCTGGTTTTTATAGGAGGTTCATTAAGGACTTCTCCAAAATATCTCGGCCTGACTAATTTATTACAAAAAGATATACCATTTGTCTTTGATGATGATTGTGTAGAAGCATTTGAAATACCTAAGAAAGCATTGATCTCTCCACCTATTGTTTAGCCACTTGATTGGAATTTACCCTTTGAAATTATGTGTGATCCTAGTAATTATGCTGTAGGTGTTGTTCTAGGGCAAAGAGTTGATAAGAAACTAAATGTTATTCAATATGCTAGTAAAACCCTAGACAATGCTCAAAGAAATTATGCTACCACTGAAAAAGAATTCTTAGCAGTTGTATTTGGTTGTGATAAGTTCAGACCTTATATTGTTGATTCTAAAGTAACTATTCACACTGAGCATGCTGCTATTAAATATCTTATGGAAAAGAAAGATGCTAAACCTAAACTTATTAGATGGGTTCTCTTGCTACAAGAATTTAACTTACATATTTTTGATAGAAAGGGAGCTGAGAACCCCGTTGTAGACAACTTGTCTAGGTTAGAAAATGTGCTTGATGACCCACTTCCTATTGATGATAGCTTTCCTGATGAGCAATTAAATGTCATAAATGCTTCTCATACTGCTCCATGGTATGTTGATTATGCTAATTACATTGTTGCTAAGTTTATACCACCTAGTTTCACATACCAGCAAAAGAAAAAGTTCTTCTATGATTTGAGGCATTACTTTTGGGATGACCCACATCTTTATAAAGGAGTAGATGGTGTTATTAAACGTTGTGTACCTGAGCATGAACAGGAACATATCCTACGCAAGTGTCACTCCAAAGCTTATGGAGGACACCATGCTGGAGATAGAACTACACATAAGGTATTGCAATCTGGTTTTTATTGGCCTACTCTCTTCAAGGACGCCCGTAAGTTTGTCCTATCTTGTGATGGATGTCAAGGAATTGGTAATATTAGTAGACGTCAAGAAATGCTTATGAATTATTCACTCGTTATTGAAGCATTTGATGTTTGGGGCTTTGACTATATGGGACCCTTTCCTTCCTCTAGTGGTTATACACATATTGTAGTTGTTTTTGATTACGTTACTAAGTGGGTAGAAGCTATTCCAACTAGTAGTGCTGATCATAACACTTCTATTAAAATGCTTAAAGAAGTTATTTTTCCAAGGTTTGGAGTCCCTAGAGATTTAATGACTGATGGTGGTTCACATTTTATTCATGGTGCTTTCCGTAAAATGCTTGCTAAATATGATGTTAATCATAGAATTGCATCCCCTTATGACCCTCAGTTTAGTGGTCAAGTAGAATTAAGTAATAGAGAACTCAAATTAATTTTGCAAAAGACTATTAATAGGTCTAGAAAGAATTGGTCCAAGAAACTTGATGATGCATTATGGGCCTATGGAACTGCATATAAAAATCCTATGGGTATGTCTCCGTATAAAATGGTTTATGGAAAAGCATGTCACTTACCTCTCGAACTAGAACACAAGGCATATTGGGCCATTAAAGAACTCAATTATGATTTTAAACTTGCCGGTGAGAAGAGGCTATTTGATATTAGCTCACTTGATGAATGGAGAACCCAAGCCTATGAAAATGCCAAGTTGTCTAAAGAAAAAGTTAAAAGATGGCACGATAAAACGATACAAAAGCGTGAGTTTAATGTAGGTGATTATGTATTGCTATACAACTATCGTTTAAGATTTTTTGCAGGAAAACTACTCTCTAAATGGGAAGGTCCTTACGTTATCGAGGAGGTCTATCATTCCGGTGCCATAAAAATCAACAACTTCGATGGCACAAATCTGAAGGTGGTGAACGGTCAAAGAATCAAACATTATATCTCAGGTAATCCCATAAATGTTGAAACCAATGTTGTTGAAACCGTAACCCCGGAGGAATACATAAGGGACACTTTCCGAAATGTTTCAGACTTCGAAAAGGAATAGGTATGTGGTACGGTAAGTAAACCGACTCCAAAACAGTTTTTAAGGCAATATTTCTCCGTTTTGGAATATTTAGAAAAATAAGAAGCAGTCCGGGAAGGACACGAGGCCTCCACGAGGGTGGAGGGCGCGCCCTACCCTACTAGGCGCGCCCCACTACCTCGTGGGCACCTCATGTGCTCTCCGGACTCCGTTTTCGTACACGACACGTATTTTGGTCGGTAAAAATTCATAATATAATCTCCCGGGGGTTTTGACTCTTGTATCACGCAAATATCTCCTGTCTTTGTTTCGAGCTATCCTGCTGCAGATTTGAGCAACATGTCGTCCCAGGATTCGGAAGGAGAGAGCTATGTGGTTGATTACCTTGCAGACCCTAAAGTCTATGGGGATGTGGAGCATTGTGGTTGGACTACGGAAGAAGAAGAGGACTATGAACCTAAGGGAAAGGAGGAGACGAGCTCAGATGAAGATGAAGTCCCACTACCTCAACCTGGGGACATGCATGTGGAGTTCAAAAAGTCAAGCCTCCCGGATAGAGTAAACAAACCTAAGATCGAGTTTATCCCTTTTCGCCTCTTGCAGGAAAAGAAGCAGGAACTATGCAAAAAGATATTGTGCTTGGAGCAGGAGATCGATGACCTAAGGGACCAAAATTATGTCCTCAAATGCAAATTAAGGAAGAAGCCTACGCCATCAACAAAACCATTACCTTCTCCACCAACAAAGAAGAATTGAGGATCTGGTATGGGCACTCCCCTTGGCAACTACCAACCTTGGGGGGTGCCCTGGTATCGTATCACCATCACTTTTATCTTTACCATTTTTCTTAGTTCGATCCTTTTGGTAATATCTTGATCTAGTAGAATAAAAGTTCTTAGTATGTTCTAGTTGTGAGTTTTGCTTTATAATCCTTCTATGTAATCGAGTCCATGAGCTATATAATAAAGATTAGTGTTGAGTCAAGGGCTTAATTATTTTGCCATGATCCTAAGTGAATAAAAGAAAAGAGAAAGAATAAAAGAAGAAACAAAGAGATCATGTGAATCTTATGGAGAGTAATAAGCTCACATAGAGAAAGTATGATGAATAAAAGTTGTTGAGGGTTGACAAACATAGTTTTGGTCATCGTTGCAATTAATAGGAAGTAATAAAGAAAGAGGGGTCTTCACATATAAATATACTACCTTGGACATCTTTTATGATTGTGAGCACTCATTAAAATATGACATGTTAAAGAGTTGACGTTGGACAAGGAAGACAATACAATGGGTTATGTTTTCTTACATCTGAGATAAATTATATTGTCTTGGATCCTCCAACATGTTGAGCTTGCCTTTCCCCCTCATGCTAGCCAAATTCATTGCACCAAGTAGAAATACTACTTGTGCTTCCAAATAACCTTAAACCAGTTTTGCCATAAGAGTCCACCATACCTACCTACGGATTTAGTAAGATCCTCCAAGTAAGTTGTCATCGGTGCAAGCAATAAAAATTGCCCTCTAAATATGTATGACTTATTAGTGTGGGAGAATATAAGCTTTATACAATCGTGTGATATGGAAGGAAAAAAGCGACAGACTGCATAATAAAGGTCCATATCACAAGTGGCAATATAAAGTGACGTTCTTTCGCATTAAGATTTTGTGCATCCAACCATAAAAGCGCATGACAACCTCTGCTTCCCTCTGCCAAGGGCCTATCTTTTACTTTCACTTCCTACCTTGCATAAGAGTCATGGTGATATTCACCCTTCCTTTCACATTTTATCCTTTGGCAAGCACAGTATGTTGGAAAGATCCTGGTATATATGGCTAATTGGATGTGAGTTTTCATGAACTACTAGTGTTGACATTACCCTTGAGGTAAATCGTTGGGAGGCAAAACTATAAGCCCCTATCGTTCTCTGTGTCCGATTAAAACTCCATACCCATAAGTATTGCGTGAGTGTCAGCAATTGTGAAAGATTATATGATAGTTGAGTATGTGGACTTGCTGAAAAGCTCTTATATATTGGCTCTTTCCTATGTTATGATAAATTGCAATTGCTCCAATGACTGAGATTATAGTTTGTTAGTTTTCAATGAAGTTTACGATTCATACTTGAAATTGTGATTGAATTATTACTCTAGCATAAGAGACTATATGACAAGAATTATATAAGTTGCTGTTCTAAGAATGATCATGATGCCCTCATGTCCGTATTTTATTTTATTTTATCTACACCTCTATCTCTAAACATGTGGAAATATTTTTCGACTTCGGCTTTCGCTTGAGGACAAGCGAGGTCTAAGCTTGGGGGAGTTGATACGTCCATTTTGCATCATGCTTTTATATCGATATTTATTGCATTATGGGCTGTTATTACACATTATGTCACAATACTTATGCCTATTCTCTCTTATTTTACAAGGTTTACATAAAGAGGGAGAATGCCGGCAGCTGGGATTCTGGGCTGGAAAAGGAGCAAATATTAGAGACCTATTCTGCACAGCTCCAAAAGTACTGAAACTTCACGGAATACATTTTTAGAATATATAAAAAATACTCAGCGGAAGAAATTCACCAGGGGGGCCACACCCTGCCCACGAGGGTGGGGGCACGTCCTACCCCCCTAGGCGCGCCCCCCTACCTCGTGGGCCCCCTGGTGGCCCTCCGGTGGCCATCTTCTGCTATATGAAGTCTTTCGATGAAAAAAAATCATAAGCCATCTTCTCGGACGAAACTCCGCTGCCAGGAGGCGGAACCAATCTAGGGCTTTGGCGGAGCTGTTCTGCCGGGGAAACTTCCCTCCCGGAGGGGGAAATCATCGCCATCGTCATCACCAACGCTCCTCTCATAGGGAGAGGGCAATGTCCATCAACATCTTCATCAGCACCATCTCCTCACAAAACCCTAGCTCATCTCTTGTATCCAATTCTTGTCTTCAAGTCTGGGATTGGTGCTAGTAGGTTGCTAGTAGTGTTAATTACTCCTTGTAGTTGATGCTAGTTGGTTTATTTGGTGGAAGATCATATTCTCAAATCCTATATGCATATTAATACCCCTCTGATTATGAACATGTTTATGCTTTGTGAGTAGTTACGTTTGTTCCTGAGGACATGGGAGAAGTCTTGCTATTAGTAGTCATGTGAATTTGGTATTCGTTCGATATTTTGATGAGATGTATGTTGTCTCTCCTCTAGTGGTGTTATGTGAATGTCGACTACATGAGACCTCACCATTATTTGGGCCTAGAGGAAGGCATTGGGAAGTAATAAGTAGATGATGGGTTTCTAGAGTGACAGAAGCTTAAACCCTAGTTTATGTGTTGCTTCGTAAGGTGCTGATTTGGATCCATATGTTTCATGCTATGGTTAGGTTTACCTTAAAACTTTTGTTGTAGTTGTGGATGCTTGCAATAGGGGTTAATCATAAGTGGGATGCTTGTCCAAGTAAGGACAGTACCCAAGCACTGGTCCACCCACATACCAAATTATCAAAGTACCGAACGCGAATCATATGAACGTGATGAAAACTAGCTTGACGATATTCCCATGTGTCCTTGGGAGCGCTTTTCTCTATATAAGAGTTTGTCCAGGCTTGTCCTTTGCTACAAAAAGGTTTGGGCCACCTTGCTGCACTTTATTTACTTTTGTTACTTGTTGATCATTACAAATTATCCTATCACAAAAATATCTGTTACCACTTATTTCAGTACTTGCAGAGAATACCTTGCTGGAAACCGCTTATCATTTCCTTCTGCTCCTCGTTGGGTTCGACACTCTTACTTATCGAAAGGACGACGATAGATACCCTATACTTGCGGGTCGTCAAATAGCCTCTGGACCAATATTATGAAGTGGCATCTTGTATATTTCATCCAAGGCTTCATGCACTCCTTATGGTGGCTTCAAAGTCCTGAAATCATCACTTGTAACTCCGTTCTTGATCCCCTTGCGCATGCCATCATCTCCATGCTTGGTCTTGCTCCAGTGTACATCCGTCTTGTCCATGCCAGGCCCTTCATTTGTAAGCAAAACAAATGTATCCAATTTAGGCAGCATCATATTCTCATGAACATTAGAATCATTACCAAAAAACAAAAGTACCTGATAATTTAATTGGTGTGCACGAGCTCTAGTAATTGGTCCAGTATGTATAGCAGCAGGGGTTGTGGGTGTAACAATGGTATTGATATCCTCATCATCCTCCCCTTCTTTAAATGAAGTCGTCCTCGATGAAAGCTCATCTTCCTCACCCAAATAAGGCTTCAAATCTACAATGTTAAAAGTGGGACTAACCCCAAAATCTGCATGCAGCTCAAGTTTATATGCATTATCATTTATTTTCTCTAACACCTTAAAAAGACCATCAACACGTGGCATTAGCTTTGATTTGTGCAAATTAGGAAATCTATCCTTACACAAATGCAACCAAACAAGATCTCCAGGTGCAAACACAACATGTTTTCTACCCTTATCTCCAGCAAGTTTATATTTAGCATTTATACGCTCAATGTTTTCCTTAGTTAACTCATGCATTTTTAAAATCAATTCAGCACATTCTTTAGCATCAAAATTAACCTCCTTCGAAGATGGAAGCGGCAACAAATCAATAGGTGCATGTGGTAGGAAACCATACACAATTTCAAAAGGGCACATCTTAGTAGTAGAATGCAATGAACAATTATAAGCAAATTCAATATGAGGCAAGCATTCTTCCCACATTTTCTTATTATTCTTCAGTTTTTCTTGACTTTTAATGTGTTTCAAAGATTCATGATCATAATGTATAACAAATTCCTTGGGCCATAAATAATGTTGCCATGTTTCTAAGGTCCGAACAAGAGCATATAATTCTTTATCATAAGTAGAATAGTTCAGACTAGGCCCACTCAATTTTTTAGAAAAGTATGCAACAGGTTTGCCATCTTGTAATAACACACCTCCTAATCCAATTCCACTAGCATCACATTCAAGCTCAAAAGTCTTATTAAAATCAGGAAGTTGGAGTAAAGGAGCATGTGTAAACTTATCATTCAACACCGTGAAGGCTTCTTTTTGTGCGGTACCCCAAACAAAATGCACATCCTTCTTTGTAAGCTCATTGAGAGGTGCAGCAATGGTGCTGAAATCTCGAACAAAATGCCTATAGAAACCAGCGAGTCCAAGAAAACTCCTCACTCATGTGACCGTTTTGGGATGCGGCTAACTCTCAATAGCTTCAATCTTGGCTTTGTCAACTTCAACTCCCTATGGAGTAACAACATAGCTAAGAAAAGATACTCGGTCGGTGCAAAAGGTGCACTTCCCATGGTTACCAAAACAAACGCGCATCATGTAGAGCAATAAAAATAGCACGTAAATGTTCCAAATGTTCTTCCAAAGATTTGCTATAAATCAGTATATCATCAAAATAGACTGCCATAAATCATCCAATGAAAGCACGTAAAACTTTGTTCATTAATCTCATGAAAGTATTAGGTGCATTAGTTAACCCAAAAGGCATGACTAACCACTCATATAAACCAAACTTAGTTTTGAATGTTGTTTCCCATTCATCTCCCAATTTGATACGAATTTGATGGTATCCACTACGCAAATCAACTTTGGAGAATATTGTAGAGCCACTCAAATCATCGAACATATCATCTAGCCTAGGAATAGGATGATGATAATGAATAGTAATATTATTAATGCCTCTACAATCAACACACATACGCGATGTACCATCCTTTTTCGACACTAGAATAATAGGAACAACGCAAGGACTAAGGGATTCACAAATATAACCTTTGTCGAGTAGTTCCTCGACTTGATGCATAATCTCCTTCGTCTCCTTTGGATTGGTACGGTATGGTGCACGGTTGGGTAGCAGTGCACGGGGAATTATGTTAATCTGATGCTCAATCCCTCGAATAGGTGGTAACCTTGGTGGCACGTCTTGTGAAAATACATCAGTAAACTCCTGCAAAATGTTAGTGACAGCAGGAGGCAACGAGGAAGGCACGTCCTCGAATGAAAATAATGCCTCTTTGCGCACAAAATCATAGCAAATAGATTTCCTAAAATCTACCTCATCAATATCAGATTTGGTGGCAAGTAAACAGACACTTTTCAATTCAATTTCAGAAGCAACACTAGATGGTTTATTGTTAGGCTTCATTTTTTGCTCAAATGCTTTTGCCATAATCTGATTTTCACTCTGATTTTTCTCCTGTTTTTCCTTAATGGCTCTATTAATATCATCTTTCAGAATAGAATCAGGAGACATAGGAAGCAAAGTAGTATGTTTATCCTTATGAACAAGAGTATACTGATTGTTTCTACCATGGTGCACAGAATTTTTATCAATTTGCCTTGGTCTACCAAGTAATAAGGAACATGGTTGCATGAGTACCACATCACAATCAACATAATCAGCATATGTAGAGATACTAAGATGCACACGAACAGTATGTGTTACTTTAACCTTGTCGCTTGTTGAACCATTGGATGTAGTAAGGATGTGGATGTGGTCTTGTGGTGAGACATAACTTCTACACCATCTCCATGCTAGCCAAGTTGATGTAGGGTGGAACCCTAGATGACCAATTGTAACGCCCTCGATGCGGCTATATCTCCCACGTGTCGAAGCACGACTTAGAGGCATAACCGCATTGAAAGCAATGTCGCAAGTGAGGTAATCTTCGCAAACAACCCATGTAATACAATAAGGGAAAAGATACATAGTTGGCTTACAATCGCCACTTCACACAATTACATGAATAAAGCATTATATCAACCAGATACAATCAAGGTCCGACTACGGAACCAAAATAAAAGAAGACTACCCCAAATGCTACACAGATCCCCGATCGACCCCAACTGGGATCCACTAATGATCGACTGAAACGAAACAACACAAAGGACAAGATCTTCATCGAGCTCCTCCTTGAGCTTGGCTGCGTCATCTGCACAGTTCAACGGCACCTGCAAACTGGTTTTGGAAGTATCTGTGAGTCACGGGGACTCAGCAATCTCACACCCTCGTGATCAAGACTATTTAAGCTTATGGTTAAGGTAAAAGGTATGAGGTGGAGCTGCAGCAAGCGACTAGAATATATGGTGGCTAACATACGCAAATGAGAGCGAGAAGAGAAGGCAAAAGCACGGTAGAGAATCTATGAACAAGAAGTGATCCTAGAACAACCTACGTCAAGCATTACTCCAACACCGTGTTCACTTCCCGGACTCCGCTGAGAAGAGACCATCACGGTTACACACGCGGTTGATGCATTTTAATAAGGTCAACTTCAGGTTTTCTACAACTGGACATTAACAAATTCCCATCTGCCCATAACCGCGGGCACGAGTTTCGAAAGTTCAAATCCCTGCAGGGGTGTCCCAACTTAGCCCATCACAAGCTCTCACGGTCAACGAAGGATATTCCTTCTAGCGGGAAGACCCGATCAGACTCGGAATCCCGGTTACAAGACATTTCGACAATGGTAAAAAAAGACCAGCAAAGCCACCCAAATGTGCCGACAAATCCCGATAGGAGCTGCATATATCTCGTTCTCAGGGCACACCGGATGAGCCAAACATCGGGTGGGCCAGCCCAGAGTTGCCCCTGGTAGCTCCGGACATCGCACAGTTTGGACCAACACTCAGAGGAGCACTGGACCGGGGGTTTAAAATAAAGATGACCCTTGAGTCTGCAGAACCCAAGGGAAAGAAAAGGCTAGGTGACGAATGGTAAAACCAATGTTGGGCCATGCTGGAGGAGTTTTATTCAAGGCGAACTATCAAGGGGTTCCCATTATAACCCAACCGCGTAAGGAATGCAAAATCCGGGAACATAACACCGATATGACAGAAACTAGGGCGGCAAGAGTGGAACAAAACACCAGGCATAAGGCCGAGCCTTCCATCCTTTACCAAATATATAGATGCATTAATTAAATAAGAGATATTGTGCTATCCCAACAAAATAACCAGGTTCCAAACATGGAACAAGCTTCAATCTTCACCTGCAACTAACAACACTGTAAGAGGGGGCTGAGCAAAGCGGTAACATAGCCAAACAACGGTTTGCTAGGACAAGGTGGGTTAGAGGCTTGGTTCAACAATATAGGAGGCATGATAAGCAAGTGGTAGGTATCACAGCATAGGGATAGCAAAAGAGCGAGCAACTAGCAAGCAAAGATAGAAGTGATTTCGAGGGTATGGTCATCTTGCCTGAAATCCCGCAAGGAAGAAGAACGAGTCCATGAAGAAGACAAACAGACGTAGTCGAACGGATCCTCACAACTCCGGAATGAAACTGAAGCTAACGCGAGAAGCAACCCGGAAAGAAGCAAACAACATAATAAGCAACCAACACATAATCATGGCATGATGCACAACCAAGTATGATGCATGTCCGGTTTAAATATGCATGGCATGGCAAGGGGCACAAACAAAACTACAAGTTAAGTGGAGCTCAATATGCAACGAGTTGCATATTGACGGAACACCATATCAATTATTTAGTTCTCTCTCGGCTAGGTACTCAACAATATTAAATGTTTGTTAACATGGCAAGAGGTGTAGCATAACAAACTATACCATCTAAACAATTTAAATGGGGCCGGATATAATAAACAACAAAACCGGTAAATCCCCATATGCAATTATCAATTTGGTGCAACAACAATTTTAACCAATCTTGAAGTTGTTATCATGATGCGGATGACATGTGCAAGTTTATGCAATTTTTATTAAAAGTTGAGAAGAGCATTATGAAACATTTGTCACCATGGTGGAAAGTAAAAAGGGTGCCACGGCAACAATAACGAAAACGGTGCCACGGCAACGTTCCGGTTCTGGTAACTCGATTGAGATACCGATGCAAAGGAGAAGTGTGCAGATGCGTGCAAAAGATGGTGGGGCGCTCCCAGATTCCGGGTGTCCCACGAGTCGATGGCATGGAAGCGAGAGACACTCCGGACATGGTGCAGACAAAGGGTGCATCTCATACGTCACAAGCATTCGTTCTCGGACGATCGTCTCGGGGTTATACCTTTGAAGCGTGCGTTTTCGAAGTTTATCGAGTCAGCGTAGAGGAAGTAGTGGAAGTAGACGTTCTCGGACGTCGAGGGAAGCAGTGGTTCACACGACGGAAGTCGAAGTAGTCGTCCTATCGTTCATCGGCGATCATCGAAGCGGTAGTGGAAGTAGAGGTACATGACGACGGTAGAGATACTCGCGACGGTAGTGGTACATGTTTCTCATCAAAATTACAGTGGCAGTAGTTGTACACGGTTCGTAGATGTTCGGGTCGCCGGTAGAGGTACTTGGCATAGCGTTACAAGGTCGGTCTCGCCGGTCTCGATCTCAGCAACGTAGTGGTACAAGCGCGACATCGGACTTGTCGAACCTGAACTCTTCGGGGGGCGTCATGGTACTTGGCGAATCCGCGTAGTCGTGCATGTTCCAACATCAAACTTGGAGGGGTACCGACGGCATTGTACTTGGCGAATCCTGGACAGTCTTGGTGGCCTCCGGGGACGCAGTATAACTGCTTGACGCATCACCGCGTAGTCATACTCAGGGTCCTTGGGGCATTGGTGCTAGTTGGACTTTCCGGTCTTGAAGTCATCAGTGGTTACAGGGTACTTGACAAATGCACGTGGTCGCACCCGAGTCGTCATACACTGACGGGTCCGGAAGAGGAACTTTGCGCCCAAGGGTGTTGCAGTTGCAGTCTTCATGTCAATGAGAACAGGCAGCGAAAGGAGGAAGTTCGAGCAGGGAAGTGGAGCACAGCAGGCGATCGGAGATGGCAGATTGTCAACAGGCAGAGGAGGTGCTGCCGGGCACTTATGGTGGTGGAGCAGGGGCTCCACGCGAACAGGACCGCGGTGGAGGTCGCCGTCGAGGATGTCCGGGAACAGGGCACGAGGCACGCGGTGCGAGGGCTCTGCTCCTCTGTGTATGACAGCGCAGGAGAACGAAGGGGAGAGGGACCAGGCAGGTGGCGCTCTGGTGGCTTTGGTCGCCGGCGGGGCAGGTATCAATGGCGCTGGGGAAGGCGATGAGAAGAGGAGGCGCACGGAGATGGCAAGAAGGCGCTAGCATGAGCTGGAGGCGATGTAGAGCATAGGGAGGCGACAAGCATGGGGATGGCAGGGGCGCGGGGCTCCGCAGGTTCCAGGTGGAGGAGGAGAAGGGGCGCGTCGGAGGGAGGCTTGGTCGTGGCAGAGGAGGAAGGAGGCAGAGGGAACGAAGGGAGAGGCGGCGGTGCGGGAAGGGGTCGAGGGAGAGATGGGATCGAGAGGGAGAGATGGATCGGGCTAGCGGTTCCTTGGCGGCGCGAGGAAACAAGGAGTGGGATCGAGAGGCTGGCTAGGGTTAGCAGCGGGATTGGTGGGCCGGCGCGAGAGGCCCAGGTGGCCGGCGGGGCTGCTAGTTGGGCCTCGATCTGCTGAGCCAGATCATGGAGCGGGAAAGGCGAGAGGCCTGGTCGGCTGTTGTTGCTGGCATCTACCTCTCTCTCTACAAATCTCTCACAAAAACAGGAAAGCAAAGAAATAAAAGGAGAGAAAAGAAATGAGTGGACAAGAATTTGGGAAAGGGGATTATTTTCCTGGACTCACAAAAATGTGCTTGTCCCAAGAAAATAGAAGTGAGCATGATTGCAAGATTTAAATTCAAATTCATTTGAATTTAGTTCAAATGGTTTGAACAAGGACGAGGATTTCAAAACGCCCAAAAATGTTGAGAATTTAGGAGGAGCCTTGATAAATGGAGAAAGAATTATGGAGAAAGTTTGGAGAACAGACATGAAGCAAAAAGGCATGAGAATTGAATTACAAGTGTGTTATGGTGATTCCAAAGTTAATGGAATATTCTAATATAGCTCTCTAAATATCGAGAGGATATGTTGTAAAGAGAATCACCATGTGAATTCCCTTGGTTTAAATGGATGAAAGATCTGTTGGGGAACGTAGTAATTTCAAAAAAATTCCTACGCACATGCAAGATCATGGTGATGCATAGCAACGAGAGGAGGAGAGTGTGATCTATGTACCCTTGTAGATCGACAATGGAAGCGTTAACTTTGGTCGATGTGGTCGTACGTCTCCATGGCCCGACCGATCAGGCACCGAAACTACGGCACCTCTGAGTTTTAGCACACGTTCAGCTCGATGACGATCCCCGGACTCCGATCCAGCAAAGTGTCGGGGAAGAGTTCCATCAGCACGACGGCGTGGTGACGATCTTGATGTACTATCGTCGCAGGGCTTCGCCTAAGCACCGCTACAATGTTATCGAGGATTATGGTGGAAGGGGGCACTGCTCACGGCTAAGAATATGATCACGTGGATCAACTTGTGTGTCTAGGGGTGCCCCCTGCCTCCGTATATAAAGGATCCAAGGGGGGGTGCGGCCGGCCCTAGCAGGAGGCGCGCAGGAGGAGTCCTACTCCTACCGGGAGTAGGACTCCCCTCCCTTTCCTTGTCCAAGTAGGAGAGGGGGAAGGAGAGAAGGAAAAGGGGGGCGCCGCCCCTCCCTCCTTGTCCAATTCGAACTAGGGGGAGAGGGGGCGCGCGGCCTGCCCTGGTAGCCCCTCCTCTTCTCCACTTTAGGCCCATGAGGCCCATTAACCCCCCGAGGGGTTCCGGTAACCTCCCGGTGCTCCGGTTTTATCCGAAACTTCACCGGAACACTTCTTTAAGTCTTTATGTCTCGACCATTTCGAGACTCCTCGTTATGTCCATGATCATATCTGGGACTCCGAACTAACTTCGGTACATCAAAACTCATAAACTCATAATATAACTGTCAACGAAACCTTAAGCGTGCGGAACCTACAGGTTCGAGAACCATGTAGACATGACCGAGACACGTCTCCGGTCAATAACCAATAGCGGAACCTGGATGCTCATATTAGCTCCCACATATTCTACGAAGATCTTTATCGGTCAGACCGCATAACAACATACGTTGCTCCCTTTGTCATCGGTATGTTACTTGCCCGAGATTCGATCGTCGGTATCTCAATACCTAGTTCAATCTCGTTACCGGCAAGTCTCTTTACTCGTTTCGTAATACATCATCTTGCAACTAACTCATTAGTTGTAATGCTTGCAAGGCTTATGTGATGTGCATTACCGAGAGGGCCTAGAGATACCTCTCCGACATTCGGAGTGACAAATCCTAATCTCGAAATACGCCAACCCAACATGTACTTTTGGAGACACCTGTAGAGCACCTTTATAATCACCCAGTTACATTGTGACGTTTGGTAGAACAAAAAGTGTTCCTCCGGCAAACGGGAGTTGCATAATCTCATAGTCATAGGAACATGTATAAGTCATGAAGAAAGGAACATACTAAACGATCGGGTGCTAAGCTAATGGAATGGGTCATGTCAATCAGATCATTCACCTAATGATGTGATCCCGTTAATCATATAACAACTCTTTGTCCATGGTTAGGAAACATAACCATCTTTGATTAATGAGCTAGTCAAGTAGAGGCATACTAGTGACACTCTGTTTGTCGATGTATTCACACATGTATTATGTTTCCGGTTAATACAATTCTAGCATGAATAATAAACATTTATCATGATATAAGGAAATAAATAATAACTTTATTATTGCCTCTAGGGCATATTTCCTCCAGTCTCCCACTTGCACTAGAGTCAATAATCTAGTTCACATCGCCATGTGATTCAACACTAAGAGTTCACATCACCATGTGATTAACACCCAAAGAGTACTAAGGTGTGATCATGTTTTGCTTGTGAGATAATTTTAATCAACGGGTCTGTCACATACAGATCCGTAAGTATTTTGTGAATTCTATGTTTACAATGCTCTGCACGGAGCTACTCTAGCTAATTGCTCCCACTTTCAAGATGTATCTAGATCGAGACTTAGAGTCATCCAGATCTATGTCAAAACTTGCATTGACGTAACTTTTTACGACGAACCTTTTTTCACCTCCATAATCGAGAAATATTTCCTTATTCCACTAAGGATAATTCCACTAAGGAAATATTTCCTTATTGTACTCCCTTGCTTAACAAAGTGTAGGGTATACAAAAGATCTGGTACACATCATGGCATACTTTATAGAACCTATGGATGAGGCATAGGGAATGACTTTCATTCTCTTTCTATCTTCTGCCGTGATCGGGCTTTGAGTCTTACTCAATTTCATACCTTGTAACACAGCCAAGAACTCTTTCTTTGACTGTTCCATTTTTGAACTACTTCAAAATATTGTCAAGGTATGTACTCATTGAAAAAACTTATCAAGCGTCTTGATCTATCTCTATAGATTTTGATGCTTAATATGTAAGCAGCCTCACCGAGGTCTTTCTTTGAAAAACTTCTTTAAGAACACTCCTTTATGCTTTGCAGATTAATTCTACATTATTTCCGATCAACAATATGTCATTCACATATACTTATCAGAAATGATGTAGTGCTCCCACTCACTTTCTTGTAAATACAGGCTTCATCGCAAGTCTGTATAAAACTATATGCTTTGATCAACTTATCAAAGCGTATATTCCAACTCCGAGATGCTTGCACCAGTCCATAGATGGATCGCTGGAGCTTGCATATTTTGTTAGCACCTTTAGGATTGACAAAACCTTCTGGTTGTATCATATACAACTCTTCTTTAATAAATCTATTAAGGAATGCAGTTTTGTTTATCCATTTGCCAGATTTCATAAAATGCGGCAATTGCTAACATGATTCGAACAGACTTAAGCATAGATACGAGTGAGAAACTCTCATTGTAGTCAACACCTTGAACTTGTTGAAAAGCTTTTGCGACAATTCTAGCTTTGCAGATAGTAACACTACTATCAGCATCCGTCTTCCTCTTGAAGATCCATTTATTCTCAATTGCTTCCCGGTCAGTGGGCAAGTCAACCAAAGTCCATACTTTGTTCTCATACATGGATCCCATCTCAGATTTCATGGCTTCAAGCCATTTTGCAGAATCTGGGCTCACCATCGCTTCTTCATAGTTCGTAGGTTCGTCATGGTCAAGTAGCATGACCTCCAGAACAGGATTACCGTACCACTCTGGTGCGGATCTCACTCTGGTTTACCTACGAGATTCGGTAGTAACTTGATCTGAAGTTACATGATCATCATCATTAGCTTCCACACTAATTGGTGTAGTAGTCACAGGAACAGATTTCTATGACGAACTACTTTCCAATAAGGGAGAAGGTACAATTACCTTATCAAGTTCTACTTTCCTCCCACTCACTTCTTTCGAGAGAACCTCCTTCTCTAGAGAGGACCCATTCTTAGCAACGAATGTCTTGCCTTCGGATCTGTGATAGAAGGTGTACCCAACAGTAACTTTTTGGGTATCCTATGAAGACACACTTTTTCGATGTGGGTTTGAGCTTATCAGGATGAAACTTTTTCACATAAGCATTGCAACCCCAAACTTTAAGAAACGACAACTTTGGTTTCTTGTCAAACCACAGTTCATACGGTGTCGTCTCAACAGATTTAGATGGTGCCCTTTTAACATGAATGCAGCTGTCTCTAATGCATAACCCCAAAACGATAGAGGTAGATCGGTAAGAGACATCATAGATTGCACTATATCCAATAAAGTATGGTTATGACGTTCGGACACACCATTATGCTGAGGTGTTCCATGTGGCATGAGTTTGTGAAACTATTCCACATTGTTTTAATTGAAGACCAAACTCGTAACTCAAATATTTGTCTCCGCGATCAGTCGTAGAAACTTTATTTTCTTGTCACGATGATTTTCCACTTCACTCTGAGATTCTTTGAACTTTTCAAATATTTCAGACTTATGTCTCATCAAGTAGATATACCCATATCTGCTCAAATCATCTGTGAAGTTCAGAAAATAACGATACTTGCCATGAGCTTTAACACTCATCGGACCGCATACATTAGTATGTATTATTTCCAATAAGTCAGTTGCTCGCTCCGGAGAAGGGAGTCTTAGTCATCTTGCCCATGAGGCATGGTTCGCAAGCATCAAGTGATTCATAATCAAGTGATTCCAAAATCCCATCAGCATGGAGTTTCTTCATGCGCTTTACACCAATATGACCTAAACGGCAGTGCTACAAATAAGTTGCACTATCATTATTAACTTTGCATCTTTTGGATTCAGTATTATGAATATGTGTATCACTACAATCGAGATCCAACAAACCATTTTCGTTGGTGTGTATGACCATATAAGATTTTATTCATGTAAACAGAACAACAATTATTCTCTAACTTAAATGAATAACCGTATTGCAATAAACATGATCAAATCATATTCATGCTCAACGCAAACACCAAATAATACTTATTTAGGTTCAACACTAATCTCGAAAGTATAGGGAGTCTGCGATGATGATCATATCAATCTTGGAACCACTTCCAACACACATCATCACTTCACCCTTAACTAGTCTCTGTTTATTCTGCAACTCCTGTTTCGAGTTACTAATCTTAGCAACTAAACTAGTATCAAATACTGAGGGGTTGCTATAAACACTAGTAAAGTACACATCAATAACATGTATATCAAATATACTTATGTTCACTTTGCCATCCTTCTTATCTGCCAATCACTTGGGGTAGTTCCGCTTCCAGTGACCAGTCCCTTTGCAGTAGAAACACTTAGTCTCAGGCTTAGGACCAGACTTGGGCTTCTTCACTTGAGCAGCAACTTGCTTGTTCTTCTTCTTGAAGTTCCCCTTCTTCCCTCTGCCCTTTTCTTGAAACTAGTGGTCTTGTCTATCATCAACACTTGATGTTTTTCTCGATTTCTACCTTCGTCAATTTCCACATTACGAAGAGCTTGGGAATCGTTTCCGTTATCCCTTGCATATCATAGTTCATCACGAAGTTCTACTAACTTGGTGATGGTGACTAGATAATTCTGTCAATCACTATCTTATCTGGAAGATTAACTCCCACTTGATTCAAGCGATTGTAGTACTCAGACAATCTGAGCACATGCTCACTAGTTGAGCGATTCTCCTCCATCTTTTAGCTATAGAACTTGTTGGAGACTTCATATCTCTCAACTCGGGTATTTTCTTGAAATATTAAAATCAACTCCTGGAACATCTCATATGCTCCATGACATCTTTCAACACAATCTGGGCTCACCATCGTCACTGGCGCGACACCCTGATCTCCATCGTAGCATTGTTGTCGTCTCGCCAATCTTATGCTTCCACGACTATCGCTACCGCTTAGTGATAAAGTAAAGCATTACAGCGTGATTGCATTGCATACAATAAAGCAACAACCATATGGCTCCTGCCAGTTGCCGATAACTCGGTTACAAAACATGATCATCTCATACAATAAAATTTAGCATCATGTCTTGACCATATCACATCACAACATGCCCTGCAAAAACAAGTTAGACGTCCTCTACTTTGTTTGTTGCAAGTTTTACGTGGCTGCTACGGGCTTAAGCAAGAACCAATCTTACCTACGCATCAAAATCACAACGATAGTTTGTCAAGTTGGTGCTGTTTTAACCTTCGCAAGGACCGGGCGTAGCCACACTCGGTTCAACTAAAGTTGGAGAAACTGTCACCTGCAAGCCACCTATGTGCAAAGCACGTCGGGAGAACCGGTCTCGCGTAAGCGTACGCGTAATGTCGGTCCGGGCCGCTTCGTCCAACAATACCGCCAAACCAAAGTATGACATGCTGGTAAGCAGTATAACTTATATCACCCACAACTCACTTGTGTTCTACTCGTGCATATAACATCAACATATAAAACCTAGGCTCGGATGCCACTGTTGGGGAACGTAGTAATTTCAAAAAAATTCCTACAAACACGCAAGATCATGGTGATGCATAGCAACGAGAGGAGGAGAGTGTGATCTACGTACCCTTGTAGATCGACAACGGAGGTGTTAACTTTGGTTGATGTAGTCGTACGTCTCCACGGCCCGACCGATCAAGCACCGAAACTACGGCACCTCCGAGTTTTAGCACACGTTCAGCTCGATGACGATCCCCGGACTCCGATCCAGCAAAGTGTCGGGGAAGAGTTCCGTCAGCATGACGGCGTGGTGACGATCTTGATGTACTATCGTCGCAGGGCTTCGCCTAAGCACCGCTACAATGTTATCGAGGATTATGGTGGAAGGGGGCACTGCTCACCGCTAAGAATATGATCACGTGGATCAACTTGTGTGTCTAGGGGTGCCCCCTGCCTCCGTATATAAAGGATCCAAGGGGGGGTGCGGCCGGCCCTAGCAGGAGGCGCGCAGGAGGAGTCCTACTCTTACCGGGAGTAGGACTCCCCTCCCTTTCCTTGTCCAAGTAGGAGAGAGGGAAGGAGAGAAGGAAAAGGGGGGGCGCTGCCCCTCCCTCCTTTTCCAATTCGTACTAGGGGGAGAGGGGGCGTGCGGCCTGCCCTGGCAGCCCCTCCTCTTCTCCACTTTAGGCCCATGAGGCCCATTAACCCCCCGAGGGGTTCCAGTAACCTCCCGGTGCTCCGGTTTTATCCGAAACTTCACCGGAACACTTCCGGTGTCCGAATATAGCAGTCCAATATATCAATCTTTATGTCTCGACCATTTCGAGACTCCTCGTTATGTCCGTGATCATATCCGAGACTCCAAACTAACTTCGGTACATCAAAACTCATAAACTCATAATATAACTGTCATCGAAACCTTAAGAGTGCGGCCCTACAGGTTCGAGAACCATGTAGACATGACCGAGACACGTCTCCGGTCAATAACCAATAGCGGAACCTGGATTCTCATATTGTCTCCCACATATTCTACGAAGATCTTTATCGGTCAGACCGCATAATAACATACGTTGTTCCCTTTGTCATCGGTATGTTACTTGCCCGAGATTCGATCGTCGGTATCTCAATACCTAGTTCAATCTCGTTACCGGCAAGTCTCTTTACTCGTTTTGTAATACATCATCTTGCAACTAACTCATTAGTTGTAATGCTTGCAAGGCTTATGTGATGTGCATTACCGAGAGGGCCCAGAGATACCTCTCCGACATTCGGAGTGACAAATCCTAATCTCGAAATACGCCAACCCAACATGTACTTTTCGAGACACGTGTAGAGCACCTTTATAATCACCCAGTTATGTTGTGACGTTTGGTAGCACACAAAGTGTTCCTCCGGCAAATGGGAGTTGCATAATCTCATAGTCATAGGAACATGTATAAGTCATGAAGAAAGCAACATACTAAACGATCGGGTGCTAAGCTAATGGAATGGGTCATGTCAATCAGATCATTCACCTAATGATGTGATCCCGTTAATCAAATAACAACTCTTTGTCCATGGTTAGGAAACATAACCATCTTTGATTAACGAGCTAGTCAAGTAGAGGCATACTAGTGACGCTCTGTTTGTCTATGTATTCACACATGTATTATGTTTCCGGTTAATACAATTCTAGCATGAATAATAAACATTTATCATGATATAAGGAAATAAATAATAACTTTATTATTGCCTCTAGGGCATATTTCCTTCAAGATCCATATAGTTTATTTAGTTGAGTTGCAAAAAATTAATGATATGATGGCATGATGACATGATGCAATGCAAGAATAAAAAGGGCAGGCACAACTGAAACACACGGCGAAACCCGGAACATATGGAAGTCTTCTCGAGCATCGGTCTCGGGGCGTTACCCCAATCTTTCACGAAAGGAGCAAATCCTGTGATGAACACGAAGAACACGAGGAGAAAACACGAGGGGAAACATGAGAGACTCACTCAAACCAACAACATTCGATTACACATGTGCTAGATCCTCGAAACAAAAAGAGATACACGATCCAAATCCAACAAAGGGCGATACAAGAGGTAACCAGTTCATCTCCGTGAGGAGGCCTTGACGGGTCTTCCCGCTAGTGGGTCTTGAATCTAAGGTGAATCTTCTCCGTAGAGGCCGTGGTCTCTCTCGGTGGAGTACATTCGGATGGATGAGCAAAGCTCTATCTCAAGTATGAGGTAAACCAATGCTAACCATAGAAAGAGGGAGGAGTATATATAGTCTAGGAGGGAGAAGGGGTACATGGGCCTCGACCCTTTACTATGCGCAGACAGACGGGGTCGAACATCCGGGCGTCGGGTCGGATGTTCGGACCTTCCCGAGGGGCGGGATGTCCAGGCTGGGGGGTCGAATGTCCAGGCTGGCAGGGTCGGCCTTGGTGCTCTCTGGATATAGGGCACTGGATTTTTGGGATTCGGCCGGATGTTCGGGCTCCGGTCGGATGTCCGGGGCCTGTAGGTGCTTGGCGGCTGGGCGGCTGATGTGGACGATGCTCGACGGGCTGGATGTCCGGGGCTTGGCGCCGGATGTCTGAGTCCTGGGGACTTCTCCGGTTCCTTCTGACGTTCCTCTCCATCCATGAACTTGAGGACTTGTCTATCTTCACGTCCATATTCGGGAGGGACTTCTTGGTACCTGATCATGCACAACTGTGGGGGGGGGGATATACAAGGGTATGTATTTTCCCCTGACTCATGCACGACAAGTCAAGGCCAGGACGGAGTACAAGAAACCAAGGTCTCCAAAGAACCAACATGCAGAATCAAGAAGATCAGGATCGAGCTAGAGAAGCAGGATACCATCAAGATAAAGGCCTCCTTTGTCGCGCAGGCGAGCCCGGCAAAGAGCGAGGCCACACCCAAAAGGAGACAACCAAGGCATCTCGGCAGGGCTTGCCGAGACTCATGAAGACAAGACCACCTCACCAACCACTCCACCACGACCCACGCCGTTGATCAATGCGGTGTCAAGCCGCAAAGTGACTAAGTGGCAGCCATTATCCACATGGCAGCATCTCTCTACACGGAAAACCCACATATGGCACCTGTCCTGCGATGTGTCGAACGAGCAGGCGGGGAGCTGGTAGAATGGCCCGGCAAGCCTTGTCGGGCAACCAACGACATGACATTGAGCAGTGCATTTAATGCGCCCTGTCAGAACGCAGAGTTAGGTATGATAGAACTATTTGCTATCTTATCAGTGCATAATGATTACTTTGCCACTTTGGTAACCCCTTCATCTATAAAAGGAGGCCCATGGCAACTGTAGACAGGGTTAGAAGGTTGGATAACTCACACCCTCATATGCGCGTAGGCACTTCAGCTCTGAGGCAACCCTTGTCGGGCAAGTGTACTACGCTCCACCACCACCTTTCCACCATCAATCCACCAGAGCAAGAGTAGGGTTTTACGCCTTGCGGCGGCCTAAACCTAGGTAAAATTGCCTATGTGATCTCTACTGTGCTTCCCCACGCTCGTCTGCTCTTTGTGCAACGCGACGTCCCCCTGCCAAACCAGCAAGGGGCCTTCTAGTCTCATAGGTAGCAGTGGTTTCCCGCAACATCTTTGGCGCGCTAGGTAGGGGGATCGCTTGTGCGAACCTAAAGTCGGGTGCAGCGCGCTTTGCCCATGGATGCCCTCTTGAAGCCTCTGGCGTTTGTGGCACCCACGAAGATGCAGAAACAAAGCGGAGCCATCCCCGTGCCATTTTATTGGTCTCCACGCCTCGCTGTAGCCATGGTTACGATGAATATCGCTGATGGTGGCAATATGCCCTCCCCGGCGGCCCATATGGCGTATCCACCATCGGGCGGCGTTCGAAGAAATGGCACGATACGTGCGGGTGCGAGCTCCCTCCTTCCTGTCCTTTCCCATCACCAGCAGTCGAACTGCTTTAGCCCCGTCGTCGTCGATGTCGATGATTACCGCGCGATGCTTAGTCTAGTATTTCCCCTATTTTTGGAATCCTGAGCGAACCGCCAGTATGAGTCCGTTGATTGATGCCCCGACAAGCGTACTTTGGTGCGGTCCTTGCATCAGCACAAGCCATGCAATGGCAGCCGTCAGACTGACTAGAAATAGAAGGGAGAAAGGGGGAGGGGGGCTAGAAGAGCCCGGCACTATGCCTCGATGCCTGCTAGCCACAAGAAACACATGTCGGTCCCTGACGGGAATGAAGAAACTACCTGATTGGCTTCTGCCCATCCGGGCGTCGCGAGCGCACCAAGCGCACGCGGCTCAGCAGAAGATAAAGAATCCTAAAACGAAAGCTAAGTCTGCGTTATCACTTCACATTGATGCAACTTTGGATTTTTGCAGTCATTTATCCCATAACTCTGGTGAGTATTCATATCGTCAAAACCCTCATGTGATGGAACCTTGGCTAGTTTCTTTGATCGCTCCATCGTCATGTCCCGAGCCACACTCGCAGGTCGAGAGGCTGCGTCGAGAGCTACCTAGGAAAAACCTGTCGGGATGCATCCACGCCAACATGACTGTTAAGGGCCAGACCCTTACGACAATCGCGACAATATGATACCGGCAGGCATCCAGAGCATACATAGGGATTGATCATACAAACACAAACATATAGGGCTCAAAGGGATAAACACGCATTTAGAATCCGGCTAGATATGTCAGTTTCGCGTGAACACCAGAGGTAGAATGACTAAACACAAAATACAGGTCATATTTCATTACAGGGCAATGCAGACATGGTAGTGACACGATACTTAGTCCGATGGCCTGGTGGGACAGCTCAAACATGGAGAACCTTGTTGGCTTGGGAGAAGCTTTCTCCTTGGTTGCTGTGATGTCGGCGCCCGCTGGCAGCTTCTTGAATCCGTCGTCAAGGTCAAGGTTTGGGTGGCGGCAGGCGATATTGCTCAAGACCATGAAGAGGACGTCACGGGCAAGCCTCCAGGACTGGGTCACGAAGCGCTCGGCCCTCCCCTCTTTATGTACCTTCAGCTTCTCGATCAGCTCGTTGAAGAAGAGCCCTAGCTTGACACTTGGGACCTCCTGCTTGCTGGACGAGAAGACTCGGCCCTACATGCCCATCGCCGCAGCCTGGGCACCAAGACGCTCGGCCATGTCAATCAGGATCTTGATCCAGAGGTTAACCTGATCGACCTAATTCTTCAGTTTGTCCTTCGCATCTTGCCGAAGACACTTGGTAGTGTCCAAATCCTTGGACATCAACTGCTGGCGGGACTCAAGGGATTCCGCCGAGCGCTCCAATGTGTTGATCCTTGCCTTCATGTTTGAGATGTTGCCATTAGCAGTCTCAAGGCTCTGGGTTTTGGAAGAGAGTTGCAACTGTACATCAGCCAAGTGAATATCCACCTGTCGTGCCCCCTCTTTGAGTGCCTCCACCTCCTTGGCGCTCCTGGTGAGATCCTCATTCATCTTAGCCACCTGTCGATCGAGGTCAGTCTTGGCGGCGGACCCGGCAGCCAGATCTTCAGTAAGCTTCTTTAGTTGAACAGCAGAGTCAGCAGCAAGGGTGTTCAGAGCTGCTCCATGCTTGTCCTCCAATTCCTTGGTGCGTTGCTACACCATAGCCTCCGGACCTTCATCCTTGGCACGGAGGGTGGCTTCGAGTTTCTCCTCCTGGAGGGAGATCTCTTGCTCTCTGGCGTCCAGAGATGCTTTCTGGTCCACCAGGCGCACCTCTCGAGCCATGACATCCTCCCTCGTCATCAGGAGCGGCTCTTGTTGCCTCATGAGCACCTTGAACTGCTTGTCGTTCCACTCGCGTAGCTCCGGGCACTTGTCTTTCAGCTTCTAGTCCACCTTGTTGGAGGACTCTCACCGCTCCTTGAGCGCCTGTCACTTTTTGTTGTGCCGGGCCTGCATCTCCTTCACTCCTACCGCCATGGATTCCATGAGGGACAAATCCATCATGACGGCAGCTGAGTCATCGGCCTCTCCAGCTCCCTAATAAAGCAGCGACAGGAGGCGTTGAAGCTCTTCGTCGAGCTCTGCGCCTATCGCCATGGACAGGCTGGGGGCTCCAGTTCCAGGCGGCGACAATACCATGATCAGCGCACTCGAGGAGGGTGGCAGAGTCTGGACAATGGTCCCAGAGGAGGGGAGTGGGTCCATAGTCTGGAGGGGAATTTTCACCTCAACGACCACCCCCTCTGCCGGGACATCTTCCATAGAGCGCTCCATCACCGCCAGAGAGCCCTGTGCGCTCCCGGCAGCAAGGTTTGCCCCTCCGCGGTAGCAATCTCAGTAGCCTCATCTAGGGTAGCCCTTCCAATATCAGCCACCACCTCCAATAGTTCTGGCTCTACGGCTCGGGGATCTACGGATGAGATGATTGGAAAGCAGCAAGGAAACAGAGGTTCTAAGAAAATCGGAAAATCAGGAGAAACGATCAGAGCAATACGGGAAAAAGGGGATCGGTTGAGTACCTGGAGGAGTCTGCCGGGCGGGGACCTCAGTTTCCCCGGCAACATCTGTTGCAGGGCCATGGACTTTGCCCTCTGCCGTGACAGTCACGGCAGTCTCTCGCGCGACCTCCTTCGCATGAGGTTCCGTGGAGATCCCCTCAGCTCGAGCGGCGCAGGAAGCATGCCCCTCGGGGAGAGGCTCGTCTTGCGTTGCCTCGCCTCCACCTCCAGCCAAGGGAGCAGGAAGGCCATCCCCATCGCCTCCGGCAGATGGCGCTAAATCTCTACCCCCAGGCCAAGGGCTATAGTAGGGGCTCAACACAGGGTCCTCTATATCGGCCCCCGACAAGGTCGAGCTCTCCGCACCCGTCAACGACCCAAGACGGCGGAGCCTCTACCGAGAATGGTGGACGAGGGTTTCCTCCTCCTCCTCCACTTCCCTGCCGGCAACAACAAAAACAAGAGGTTAGTCAGCAAGAGCATTCAAATTTGCCTAAAGACATCATCACAAGGAGAATCTTCCTTACTCTTTTTCAATGAGCATGGAGTTCAAGTTGAACTCCATGGGTGGCGAGGGCTCTCTTCCTCTCTTTGGAGGTGGAGGGACAGAACTCACCGACAGCTTTGGTGTCGGGCATGGCGCCCGGGGCTCCAGGGGAGACGAGTTCTGTGAGGAGCTCGAGCCGGAGTGGGAGCTGGAATCCACCTCCACGTCCATAGATTGCTTGGCGGAGGAAGCCTTGGTCCGAGCAAGGCGGGGAGATTGACGACACGCCACCTCAACCGTAGTGGCCTTAGTGGTGGTCTTCTTCACCCTCTTGGCGGCTGGCGCTGGGTTGGAGGCCGTCGCCCCTCGGGTGGTGGCTCGTTTGGGGGCACGTTGTTCCAGGACCGGCGCGGGGGCTTAAGGCCCAGCGGCAAGCCACTCCTCATCGAGCTCCACCACCCCGCCAACTTCCTCCCCCTCCTGGAGCTCCGTTGCTGTCATGGCTAGGGTCTCTATCCCGGCAAGTTCTTCCCCCGCAGCCCCTTCCGTGGCCTGCGCCTCGCTGCCACCATGGGAAGAACTTTCGTCCTCAGCCTTCCCTTTGCCCTTCCCGGCCTTTGCTCCCTTCACCGCATCCGCGAGACGGGCGGCCTTGTGCTCCTTGACCCTCCTCAAAATGTACGCCACCTCCACAGAGAAGGTGCGTTTTACATCCCAGTCTCGACCCTGGTAGCCTTCTCCACCAGGGTGTTTGACCATTGGAGCTCTTCATCCAGGGATGGGTAGCTGCCAGGTGCTCCCTACCCCTTCGGCATTACAGTGTGGCATCCACTTCAGTATCTGGTCTTGGGCAGAATTAATGTTTAGGGGGATGATGGTTGCTGGGAGCTTGAATAATTCGAAGCGACCAAACAGTTGGTCGCACAGCCAGTCATGGCCAGAAACTGACAAGTTGTTGGCTAACCCTGGGAGCAACCTCATCCTGTCAGCAGCATCTCCGTACAGCCACGCGGGTCTGTCCCACTCCTGCAGTGGCGAGATGTGGTGGAGAAGGAAATCTGCCCCCACATGCTCGTTGGTTAGCCCGGCAGGCTTCAAACGGGTAATCATGTTGATTGCCGGGCGTAGCCTATCCTCAGTGAGGCCTTTGGCGCTCCAATTCTTGCCACGCTCAACACATTCCTTCCGTGCTTCACAGAACTCGGGGGCCTCTTCATCTTGAATCCAACACCAATCCCCTCTCCACTCGTACCACCTCTCACGCTAGTTCCCACAAATGTAAAACCAGATCTTCCTTGCCACCCGCGGCATCCAGCTAATGTTTCTAGAGCGGTGACCCTTGTTCTCCACCCACGGCATGAAATAATGCCGGAACAGATCCAAATTGGGCTTAACTCCAACATAGTTTTTGCACAAATGCGCAAAAATAGCCATGGTCGCCATTGCATTGGCATGAAGTCGAGGAGGTGGAATCCATAGATGTTCACGATCGCCTCAAAGAATTCGTAGAAGGAGGAACAGAGGCCACAGATGAAGTAACCGTAGAAGAATCGGTAAGAGTTCGGCGGACCTTCCTTCCCCACCGCGAAGACTTTGGGTGCCCCATGCCCACTCAGGACGGGCCTCCCCCACAGATACCTATACCTCGCCTGGAGGACTGGGCTGCTCAAGGTTGACGGACCGAAGACGACATCTTCTCTCCGCTTCTTGTTCAGCTCCGTTGCCCTCTTGCTTCCCTCGGCGGCGGCTTCCTTCGCCGCGGTCGTCTGCTTCCCCTTCTCTGCGGGTTTGTTCCCCATTCCTGCGATGGTGATGCGGAAGGGGAAGGGATTCCATGGGAGGGGCAGCAGTGGACAGAAGGGCGAGAGGAGAAACAGTCGTTTGGCTTGCGAAGGAAGAAGATGGGGGAGCGGGGCAAGAGACAGGTAAAACGTGTCGCTCCGCTTTTCCCTGCTCTTAAGGGGGGATGTGAGGCAGGGGAATGACGCTTTAGAAAGGTACTGTTTTACCTTAACTGCCATAGTCCCACGACCCCATGATGTGCAATAATTATGCAAAGCGGACATTGGATTGACTCGTCGTCGAGGTAAACCGGCGTGCGCAGCCCTCTCCTACCACGTGTACATGCACTTTTTGGGGCCTAACCCAACGTGCCACGCGACACGTGTGGCTCATGCCCGGCGGCTTATGTCGGGAAAAATATACAGGGGTATGTATTTTCCCCTTACTCGTGCATGGATAAGTCAAGGCCAAGACGAAGTAAAAGAAACCAAGGTCTCCAAATAACCTACATGCAGAATCAAGAAGACCAAGAACGATCCAGAGAAGCAGGATACCATTAAGAGAAAGGCCTCCTTTGCTGGGCAGGCAAGCCCGGCAAAGGGTGAGGCCACGCCCAGGAGGAGACAACCAAGGCGTCCCGGCAGGGCTTGCCGGGACTCATGAAGACAAGACCACCTCACCAACCACTCCACCATGACCCACGTCATCGATCAATGTGGTGTCAAGCCGCAAAGTGACTAAGTGGCAGCCATTTGCCACATGGCAGCCTGTCTCAACAGTGAAAACCCAGAGATGACAGCCGTCCTGCTACGTGTCGAACGAGCAGCCGGGGAGCTGGCAGAATGGTCCGGTAAGCCTTGCCAGGCAACCAACGATGTGACGTTGAGCCGTGCATTTAATGCGCCCTGTCAGACCACAGAGTTAGGTATGATAGCACTGTTTGCTATCTTATCAGTGCATAATGACTACTGTGACACTGCGGTAACCCCTTGATCTATAAAAGGAGGCCCATGGAAACCGTAGACAGGGTTAGAAGGTTGGACAACTCACACCCTCATACACGCGTAGCCACTGCAGCCCTGAGGCAACCCATGCTGGGCAAGTGTACTATGCTCCACCACCACCTTTCCACCATCAATCGACCAAAGCAAGAGTAGGGTTTTACGCCTCGCGGCGGCCCAAACCTAGGTAAAATTGCTTGTGTGATCTCTGTCGTGCTGCCCCACGCTTGTCTGCTCTTTGTGCAACACGACGTCCCCCTACTGAACCAGCAAGGGGCCTTTTGGTCCCAGAGGTGGCCATGGTTTCCCACGACAACAACATTCCGGACTTAGGTAGTAGCCATGTCTCAAGTGGATCATATGTTATATCACTAAGGAAAGAAGTCACCTCGATCTCAAGAGCTCTAGCTCATGCTCATGTCATAGGTCCTCTTGGCACTTGGTGAGACGATGGTAGGTCCATGGGGATGACCATAGGATACTCCGCATCATCTCCCCTCCCTTGGGAAAGATCTGACCTGAGATCGAAATCCTCATCACCATGGTAGGGAGAGAGATCTTTGATGTTGAAGATGTTGCTCACAAACTACTTGTCGCATGGGATTTCGATCTTGTAGCTGTTGTTGTTGTAGTGTTCAAGCACCTTGAAGGGTCCATCAGCTCGTAGTAGAAGTTTTATTGCGTTCGTTGGGGAAACGGTCCTTGCGAAGGTGTAGCCACACAAGATATCCAATGTTGAATACCATGGGTTCTTTGTTGATGTTGAGCTTGGTCGCGAGTTGTTGTACTTGGCGCTTGATAGTGTGCCTTGTATCTTCATGCACCTTCTTGAGGTAGTTCACTTGGGCACTCGCGTCCATGTTGGTGCGATCTTGTAGTGGTAGAGGAAGAATTTCCAATAGGGACAATGGATTGAAACCGTAGATGACCTCGAAAGGGGACTTGCCGGTAGTCGAATGTCTTGCGTGGTTGTAGGTGTACTCGGTGATGGGTAGGTACTCCCCCCACTCCTAGATGTTCTTCTTGATCAACACGCGTAGTAGAGTGGAGAGCGTTCTGTTCGTCACCTCCGTTTGGCTGTCGGTTTGAGGATGGTATGCCGAAGAGAACAAGAGCTTGATTCCGAGCTTGGCACATAAGGTCTTCCAAAGGTAGCTTAAGAACTTGACGTTGCGGTTCGAGACAACCGTCTTTGGCACTCCATGTAGGTGCAAGATTTCCCTGCAAAAAATATTTGCAACATGCGAAGCATCGTCAATCTTGTTGCATGGTATGAAATGTGCCATTTTAGAGAATCAGTCCACAACAACAAACACGGAATCCTTTCCATTTCTAGTCCTAGGCAAACCAAGGACAAAATCCATGCTAATATCTTCCCATGGGTGATATGGAATTGGAAGGGGCATATAAAGACCATGAGATTGAGCTTTGGACTTAGCTTTGCGACATGTAGAGCATCGGTTGGTGTAGCGTGAGACGTCACGGAACATCTTGGGCCAAAAGTAGTTCTTGGAGAGTGTAGCAAATGTCTTGTCACATTCAAAGTATCCCATTAGTCCTCCTCTGTGAGATTCTTGCAAAAGTAACAAACGAAGAGAAGAATCGGGAATACATAGTTTGTTAGCTCTCGTAAGATAATCATCTTTGATGTAATAGTGTTCCCAAGATGTATGGGTCAAACATTTGGCATATGGAATAGCAAAAGTAGGATCGTGCGCATAGAAATCTTTTATGTGCTTAAAGCCAATGACATTCAATTCAAGTTTGATAACAAGCATGCATATGTGGGAAAGAGCATCCGCCACAACATTTTCCTTACCTTTGATATATTTGATGACATAAGGAAATGACTCAATAAACTCACTCCACTTAGCATGACGCTTGTTCAACTTAGTTTGACCCTTGAGGTATTTAAGCGTTTCATGGTCGGTATGAATGACAAATTCATGAGGGCGAAGATAATGTTCCCATTTATGCAAAACTCGCACTAAAGAATATAGCTCTTTGTCATAGATGGGATAATTAAGTTGAGTGAAAGTTTTTCAGTAAAGTAAGCTATGGGGCACTTCTCTTGCGTTAACACACCTCCTCTGCCATTACCACTAGCATCGCAATGGTTTTCAAAGGGTTTGTCAAAGTTGGGTAATGCAAGCACGGGAGCATGAGTAAGCAAATTTTTAAGTTCATTAAATGCGGTATCTTGGGATGGTCCCCAAATAAATGGTGCATTTTTCTTACTCAAAGCATGTAAAGGGTATGCAATGGTGCTAAAATCCTTAACAAATCTACGGTAGAAAGCGGCTAAAGCAAGGAAGCTATGCACTTGTTGCAATTTGGTTGGTTGGGGCCAAATTTTAATAGCATTGATCTTAGATTCATTAACATGAACACCCTTAGAAGACACAACAAAACCCAAGAAAACAAGCTTATCAACACCGAAAAGGCATTTATCCATATTAGCATAAAGGCGCTCTTTCCTAAGGGTTTGCAACACGGTTCTAAGATGGGTGACATGATCTTTGAGAGATTTACTAAAGACAAGAATGTCGTCGAAATAGACCACAACAAATACACCAATATATGGTCGAAGAACAAAATGCATGACTCTCATGAAAGTACCGGGTGCTTCGGATAAACCCATTGGCATAACAATCCATTATAAGCCGAATTTGGTCCTAAATGCGGTTTTCCATTCATCACCTTCTTGGATGTTTATTTGATAGTAGCCAATTTTATGGTCAATCTTAGAGAAAATGGTGGCTCCGCTAAGCTCATCTAGCATATCATCTAGGCGTGGAATGGGGTAACGATAACACACGGTAATACATGTATAGGATGACAATCGGAACACATGTGATATGTACCATCTTTCTTGGGAACAATGATTGCTGCTACGACACAAGGACTCAAGATTTCTCATACATGGCCATTGTCGATGAGTTTTTGTACTTGCCGTTGGATCTCCTTGGTTACCTCGGGGTTGACGCGGTAGGGAGCCTTGTTAGGAAGGGGTGCTCCAGGGATGAGGTCGATTAGGTGTTCAATGCCACGTAGAAGAGGTAGACCCGGAGGTAGCTCGTTGGGGAATACATCTTGGAGTTCCTGGAATAGAGAAGATAACACTAAAGGTAGATTGTGAGAGGTGTTAGTTTTTGGTGCCTCGTCCTTGCACAAAAGGACATATTGCATAACACTTGATGGGTTATCACACACTTATCTCATCTCACTTTTGGTGTCAAATAGGACTAAGTTCTTCTTGTCTCTCATCATGGAGGCACTCAATTTTGGCTTATGGTGCTCACTCTCTTGTGGGTGGTTCGCTCTCTCACTATTCTCTCCATGATTGGTGGCTTGCTTTTCGGTGATCACTTGGCTAGGAGACATAGGTCGTAGCACGTACTCCTTTCCCTTCATCTTGAAGCTATAGTGATTCGTTCACCCATTGTGGATGACACCTCGATCAAATTTCCATGGTCGCCCAAGAAGAAGGTGCAGAACGGACATCGGAACGACATCACACTCCAAAGTGTCTTCGTATGCTCCGATCTTGAAGTAAACTTGCACCATATGGTCGAGTTGAATAGTGCCGGAGTCTCTTAGCCATTGTACTTTGTAGGGATGCGGGTGCTTCATCTTGACCAATTGGAGCTTGGAGCATAGCTCTTCACTTGCCAAGTTATGGCAACTCCCTCCATCGATGATGACCATCACAAACCTTCCATTGATGCCGGCCTTGGTGTGGAAGATATGGCATCTTTGGTCTTCGTCTTGTTGATGTTGAAGTGTCGAGACCTAGGAGACAACAAGAGCGGGGCTCGAATACTCGTCACAAAAGACTTGATTGTCTTCATCTTTGTTCACGCTCCGGTGCATGGCCACTTGCTCAAGGGCTTCCATTTCCTCTTCACTCAAGGAGTCATAGGTTCCGTCGTCGGTGAGGATCATGCTGCGCTTGTTGGTACACTCAAAGGACTTGTGGCCTCGGCCGCCACATGTGAAGCACATGATGGAACTTGTCTTGACAGTCTCATTGGTTGGAGCTGTAGATGATAAAGCTCTCGGCTTGAAGTTGCTTGTAGTAGCAGGACGACTTGAGGTTGTCCAAGTTTTCTTGAAACTTAATTTGTCGTCGTTTCTTGTAGAAGGCTTAGTTGAGGTAGAAGGTGTTGGCGTCGTTGAAGCTTGGGCATTCGAGAAACCATAGCTCTTGGAAGATTACTTGGCGTATTTGAAGTCACCTTGCACTTGTCGTTCCACCTTGGTACCTTGATGCACTAGCTCGATGAGGTTGGAGTAAGGTTGTAAGTCAGCGATCTTCTTGATAGGATGATTGAGTCCATTCAAGAAATGTGCTATAGTTTGCTCATCATCTTCTGTGACATTAGCTTGTATCATGGCAATATCAATTTCCTTGTAGTACTCTTCAATGCTCTTGGTTCCTTGCTTGAGGAGTTGGAGTTTCTTGAAGAGGTCGCTGTTATAGTAGGTTGGCACGAAACATGCTCTCATGACATCCTTCATTTGCTCCCAAGTAGTGATGGGTGGTTCACCTCTTTCTTCTCGTCGCTCAATGACTTGTTCCCACCATATGAGGACATAGTCTTGGAACTCAAGGGATGCCATGGCAATCTTCTTTTCTTCCTCATAGTTGTGCAAATGAAATATCTTGTCGACCTTCAATGCTCATGATAGGTACTCTTCGGGATCATTGCTTCCGGTGAACTTGGGCATGGTGAACTTGAGCTTGTCGTAGCGTTGCTCTTCATTGTGTTGGGTCGGGGATGATGACGGCCTTGTCGTGGAGGATTATCAACCTCATGTTGCTCTTGTCGTGGAGGATTGTCAACCTCATGTTGCTCTTGTCATGGAGGATTTCCATTCTATTCATGCTCTTGGTGAACTTGAGGTTCTTGTCAAGCTTGTGGATGAGCTTGTCTAGCTTGTGGGGGAGCTTGAGGAACTTGACGGTGCACTCATGATTGATAAATCCTCTCTTGAACTTCAGCACGAAGTGCTACTTGTTGCTCGCGCCTATGGCGGTTGAGTGCGGCAACAACGCGACTTGTGCCGTGCAGTGCACATTACGCCTCAAGTGCTTGCGCTTCTCGCCATAGTTGTTCTTGACATTGTGCCTCGGCATCTTCCTCGTCTTGGTGTTGTCGCTCTCGCTCTTCCTCTTGTGGGCATAGACATTTCCATTCTTGTGCTTGCGCAAAGGTAGCTTCGTTTTGGCGATGCCGATGTTCTTGAGAATCGATGTCGTGAAGAGGATTGCAGTTTGCTTGACGGTCTTGGCATGCCGCTCGTCGAAGAGTGTTTGATGACGAAGTAGTTGAGCCGGAGATGGTGTCGTCGGAGTGTCAACTCAAGCGGCTCCGTCTTGAGTAGGATGACGAGGTAGAAGAGCGGTTGACCATCATGGTTCGAATATCCTCCTGGAGAGAGGCCATGGATGTGTTGAAGTAGTCTCTTGTACGTTGCTCGGATTGTCGTAAGTAGGTGGCGAGGTTGTTGATGCGGTCACCCAAAGCTTGTTGGTCTTGATGCAAAGCTCGTTGTGCGCCAAAAAGGTGGCTCTTTGTGATGTAGGAGGTCATGTCGTCTTGCTCGATGAAGAGTGGGTTGGTAGAAGAACTTGGCCTATCCATCATTCCAAGCAAATATGTGAGTGGGAGAAAGAGAAGAACTTATACCAAATATACCTTGACCGATGTTGAAGATGGATCAATGATCACTTGAATGTGTAACAAGGAAATAGCACAATTGGTACCAATTCTTGTCAGTTTCTCACACCTACACAAAGAAAAGCTTATGGCGGAACTCGATTAGGATGGTGGCACAAAATTTGATGCAATTGTTAGTGAGCTTCAATAATGTTGGAAAAGATTCACAAATTTTCAAATGCAACAAGTAGACCAATAGCAAGAGATAAGACACGGAAACGCACACACGAATAGATAAAATAGGGTCGTGCAACCAAGCAATGAGCCAAAATGTGGAATCCACGAAAATGCTCTTGTTGCACAATACTAGAGAGATGCTAGCATGATTGCATAATAGGCGGATACGAAACTTGTGCAAAACCTACTAAGCAAAAATGCAATGACTTCTACCCCAAGTATGCTATATGTATGGTGTTCCTATGATATGATCCAAGATGATCGAGTACGCCAATCTTAATGATGAGGATGCTATGGTTCTTGCTTAAAAGCTCTTTGCTTATCTTTCCCTTTTGCTTAAAAGCTTGTATGGCTCTTTCTCTTTTGAGCTCTTTCTCATGCAAAACTTCACGAACCAAGATAGCAATTGTGTATGCGATGACAACTTTGTGACATAAAAGATGATACCAAGATATGCAAGAAGATGATATTGTATGTATTCAATGGGAGCTATGATCACTAATGTGCAAAAATTACGTTGCCGGCAATACTCAAAGGCTAGTCTCGATAGGCAAGATATGCAAAATTGGGCTATGGTGGTTACCAATGTAATGGCAAGGAGTAGAGAAAGATGTCATCGAGGTTACTGTCCTTGCTTACTGTTGAAGGTATCAAAATTGTTGAGCGGTTGTTGTCGATGAAGAGTCCGTGGCAAAGATGAGCGGCGGTGGTGTTGATGACGGACCGTCCCTAAGTTGCTGAAACGCGTTAGGAAATGGAAAACGCAACTCAAATTCTCAACAAAACGTGTCAAAATGGTCGGAGTTGGTAGCAGGTAAGTGGTGGAGTTTGCGGAAAGCAGTGGTGGTATGCAAAAGTTTAAGTGTGCACCGGAACAAAATTTGGCAAGGGTTAGGCGGAAAATGGAGCATTGGATGGAAGTGATGCTGTCAGGGGCCGGATGTCCAGGCTTGAGGGCCGGATGTTCGGGGTGGCCGGATGTCCGGGCTCTGGATCCATGGACGAACTCGAAGAACTCCGCGGGGGAAAGTCAAATTTGAGGCAAAATTTGGAAGATTTTGTGGATGAAAATTGGGCAAAAGATGGGGGAAAGCTAGATCTACCTGCTACACACGAAATCTGTGGATCAAATCCAACAAAACTTCATCATACCAACAAATCACAAAAAAATTGGGGGGCTATTTTTGTGGGGAATTTTCGAATTTGGGGCAAAATCAACAAAACAAGGCTAGAAAACGAAGAGGGGAGGCTTCGAAATCGTGATCAATGTGGCTCATGATACCAAGATGATGCAGGGTGGAACCCTAGATGGCCAATCTTTCACGAAAGGAGCGAATCCCACAATGAACATGAAGAACACGAGGAGAAAACATGAGGGGAAACACGAGAGAATCAATCAAACCAACAAGATTCGATTACACATGTGCTAGATCCTCGAAACACAAAGAGATACATCATCCAAATCCAATAAGGGATGATACAAGAGGTAACTAGTTCATCTCTGTGAGGAGGCCTTGAGGGTTCTTCCCGCTAGGGGGTCTTGAATCCAAGGTGGATCTTCTCCGTAGAGGCCACAACCTCTCTCGGTGGAGTAGACCCGGTGGATGAGCAAAGCTCTATCTCTAGTATGAGCTAAACCAATGCTAACCCTAGAAAGAGGGAGGAGGAGTATATATAGTCTAGGAGGGTGAAAGGGTTCATGTGCCTTGGCACTTTACTGTGCACAGACAGACGGGGCCGGACGTTCGGCGTCGGGCCGGATGTCCGGGCCTTCCCGAGGGGCCGGATGTCCGGGCCCTGTAGGTGCGGCTAGGCGGCTGCTGTGGACGATGCTCCAGGGGCTGGATGTCCGGGTCTTGGGGACTTCTGCAGTTCCTTCTGATGTTCCTCTTCATCCATGAACTTGGGGACTTGTCCGTCTTCACGTCCATCTTCGGGAGGGAATTCTTGGTACCTGATCATGCACAACATTCCAGACTTAGGTAGTAGCCATGTCTCAAGTGGATCATATGTAATATCACTAAGGAAAGAAGTCGCCTCGGTCTCGAGAACTCTAGCTCATGCACGTGTCATAGGTCCTATTGGCACTTGGTGAGACGATGGTTGGTCCATGGGGATGACCATAGGATGCTCCGCATCACAAGTTGTTGCAACTCCCTCCATCAATGATGACGTGGACAGGACGTTCCTTCACACCTCCCTTTGTATGGAACAAATTATGCCTCTAATTTTGCTCAGCTTGTGTTACCTGCACACTCAAAACACGTTGAGCAACTAAACTTTCATACATGTCAGTGTCTTCAGCAGCCATGTATTGTATCTCATGTTCAGAATCATCTCCACCATGTTCTTCACTTGTAATAAGAGCCAAAGTCTCCTCATCATAGTCACTAGCAGACTCATACCCACCATCCTCGGTAGCAATCATCACACGGTGAGATTTGCAATCTCTCGCATAATGACCTCTTCCCATACAATGACGACAAATAATAACACTTATGTGCCCCATTGATACCATGGAAGAAGAAGAACTTTGTGCAGGCCCGGTAGGTGTGCTCTTGGCAGATAGTGGTGGTTGTGCCTGCTTCCTTGTATCATGGACGGAAGTGGCAGATGTTGGAGGTGTCGGTGCAGTACAGTGTGTGGAAGTAGAGGATGCATGCGGTGTCCATGATGAAGGTCGACCTGCAGAAAAGTTAGTTCGCGCCAATGTCTGTCAATCCTGCACTTCACGTTCAGCTTTACAAGCAAGATGGAATAAACGAGTGATATTATTATACTCCTTATACTCTAGAATGGTCTGAATCTATCTATTTAATCCACCCATAAAACATGCAAGCATAGCTTCATTCTCCTCAACAATACGACATCTAATCATGCCAGTTTGTAATTCCTGATAATATTCTTCTATAGAATTTTTTCTTGTCTTAAGCGCTGCAATTTTTGAAGTAATTCATGTTGATAATATGGTGGAACCCAACGAGTATGCATAGCAGTTTTCAAAGCAGCCCAAGTTGATGGAATAGGATATAATCTACAATGATCAAACCACCAAACACATCCAAAACTAGTGAAAGCACAAACAGCTGCAGCAACACGTCTTTCCTCGGGATATTGTAAATATGTAAAACATTGTTCAGATTCTAACTCCAAAGTAAGATATATATCAGGAACATATCTACCCTTGAATGGTGGAATATTCAATTTTAGTTGAGGAAGATGGTCATGATCTCGTACCTAAGGTGGTGGTGTAGACCTACCATTGCGATTATTTACATGTGGACGACCTGGTGGGGGTGGTGGTTGCACATAGTTCTGATTTTGATCAACCTCATCCTCATAATCGCTCGCATAATCATCCTCCTCCGTACTAGCTGCAGGAGCCACAGAAGCATTAACAGCAATAGCAGCTGCACCAGAAGCTTGGCCAGGCTCAAGAGGAACACGGCTCGCTCGATGGAGGGCTATTTTGCGATGCGAAGGTGGTTGTTATTGTTGTTGTTGTTGCAACGGTGTTGTAGAGGCAGGAGATGGAGGTAGACGCGCAAGCACTTCAGTGAACTTGGCATCAAACTTGGTGTCAATTGTCTTCTCAATGTCATCAATTCTTGCTAATGCGTTGCCAAAACTGGCCATCACGTCTTCCACCTGTTGACCCAGCATTTCCTGGAATTTATCATGGAGCTCCATGTTCATCATGTTCTCCCAGTCCAGCTCATCCACTTGTGAACCTGGCATGGTTAGCAGCAAGAGACAAATACAAGAATATGATCCTATAGACTGCTAGGAAGTGGTTGTGGTGTTGTGGAAAGTCACAAATCTGTCAAGCAAATCTCAAATTCTACCAATTCTTACCAAGCATCAGGTGGTGATTGGCAACCGTTGTAGTCAAAACTCTCAAAGCTTAAACACACTCGGAGTAGAGGTTAAATCATAAGAAATCATAGTGGCCTCACATGCCGTGTCAACTACCTCACTCACTAAGTGTTGTGGCTCACTCACTCCCTTAAGGATGCACGCACTCGTATGGTTGGTGGAGTCACTCAAATGGCTCTCAACCTCACATAGGATGTGTGGCATGCTCTCAAGTGTGGGGCTAGTGGTGGTCACACTCATCCTCTCATAGGAAATCCTCACAATGTCATATATGGTGGAGTCACTCATGTCACTCATGTGGTGATGGCTCTCCTCACATGGTAATTGGGGCATCTCTACATATGTGGGTATCGGAGAGATGTAAGTGCAAATATCTCCATGCTCAACTCCTATTTGTCACCTTGGTTGAAGGGATAGTCCCATGCTCAACCTCCTCATCCATAAGGCCTCCAAAGATGAATGTCATAGGATGTGGAAAAACATCACTCTCCTGGGATTGGAGAGAAGGTGATAGAGGCAAAGGTGTCCCGATGTTTCGATGAGATGGTGGCTATCATTTTCCGTGGGAGTCGACCTTAACGATCCGACTATGAATGTGCGAGATGTCACACCTTAGCAATCACTAAACCAACTTTCGAGGGTTATTGACCACGCCAGAGCATGATCAACCTGACCACGAGAGTCTGTTTCCTGCGAGCAAACGAAGAATAAGCAAGAAACTAAGATTACAATCTGGATATTGTGAATATAAGAGGAAAGCTTTATTGATCAAGGTGGGGTTCTATGATGCCTTTGTCTGGTCGTTGAACACAAACAAAGTACGTGCAGTTGCAGCTATGGTGAACTTTAATCTAAACAAAACCCAAAGTCTAAACGACGCCCTAAGGGTTGTATATATAGAGGAAGAGGGGGAATTTTGTGGCCCTTGGAGGAGGAGTCCGAAACCAACCCTATCTCTTGTTTCACCACACATACGGACTCTAAAAACAGCCTATACTTAAGTATTTCGAAAATACATGGGCCTGGCTATGACGCCCCAAGACCGGAGCTTCAGATGCCTTCCAGGGTTTTCGGGTTTTGTCGTGTGATTTGTTTGGTTCTTTGCATTCATCATTGCATCGTGTGCATTGCATCATGTCATCATGCCATCATGTCATTTTTTAACTCAACTAAATAAATGGCATGGATCTTTGATCCATTTAAATCGAGGGAATTCACATGGTGAGTTCTCTTAATAACATATATCCTCCCAATATTATTATGGAGATATTATAAAATATTCCATTAACTTAGAATCACCCATAACCCAATTGCACTACTCTTCAACTCTTCCCTTACCCGACTCAACCTCCTATCCTTCCTTTTCGACCTTTTAAGTTAAATTGCAAATTGGGTTGCAACTTTACTTCCTCCATTAATGTCCCAAATCTTCCCATAAATCACATATATTGTGTAGGGTCACCTCCTATAATTTCAACCCATTTGGAGTTCATTTGAATGGGTTTCGAAATTCGAACTTGCCGAGTTAAATCCAACGTGTGTGGATTTTACTTCCTCTAAAAATCATGAGGCCATTTTTGTCAAATTCCTCGTATTTTTGTGGGTCCGAAAAATTGTCCGCGTGTCCAAGTTCTATCCCTAACTTTTCCTTTCTTCTCTTTTTCTTCTTTGTTATTTTCTGTTTATAGAAAATAAGAGAGAGAGAGAAAGGAGCCCAACCAGCCTGTCGGGCCACCTAGGCCTCCCAACCTCTCTGCAGTCCTCCAGGCCGGCCAAGTCCTTTGCCCCTCTAGGCCCAGCTGGCTCCCAAACCCTAGGCGATCGATCCCTCCTCACTCCCTCGTCTTCCCTTGCGCCGCCACAGGAGGCCCTCGCTCGCCCCAGTCCCATCTCTCCCTTCGTTATCCTCCCTCTATCGCCGCCAACCACACACGCCAGAGGAGTCCCGCTTGGTCCCCCTCGCCCTCCTCCCGCAGGAGCCCTCACAGCCGCGCCTGCCGATTCCCTCCTTCCTCCTAGCGCCTTCCATCTCGCGACCCACCAGCGCCGCTGGCCTCCCCGCCTCTGGCAATGGTCGCCACCAGTCACGCCATCTTCTGCGTCATCGCCTCGCCATGGCATCGTGCCTCGCCAACCTCGCCGAGACCCTGCCTCCGTCTCTGGTCGCCACTAGCGAGCAGCATCGCTAGAGCCACGCTCCCAGCGCCACCTCAAGCGCCCGCATATGTCGTCCTCCGCGCCCGTGCCACCGTCTCCTCCACCAGCAGCCTGCAATGTCCGAGGGGAGCTGAGCTCCTCCCGGTCCCCTTGGTCGCTGCTTCCCCTGCCCGAGCATCCCTGCAACCGGCGTTCGAGTCACGGACCCCCATCTGACCCTTTCCTCCGCACCAAGTTCCGCCGGAACCATGACTTCCACCACACAGAAGCTCGCAGCTACTACCAGCACCTCCTTGTTGTTGGCATACTGAGGCCCCTTGTGCTGTTTTGTGTTGGACGTCAAGGCCACCAAGTTCGACTATGGGGATTCGCCAAGTACCATTCGGATGCACCAAGTTCGACTACATGGACCGCCAAGTTCCTCCACCGATGACTCGAACGGCTACAAAACGTGAACCACTACCGTCGACCCGCAAAGACCTCGTGGACGTAAAGTTCCTTGTTGTTGACCCCGAACCTCTACGAAAACATGTACGTCTACTTCCATGGCCGAAGACCCATGTACAACTACCATCGCCGAAGGCCGTCGAGTGAACGTCTACCCACATCGGTTATTTGACCAAGTTCGATGACGACCTCCGAAGAACTCGGATTCGCCAAGTTCTACTACCGTCGCTCCCGGAAACCTTGGATTCGTCAAGTACCTCTCCGAAAATGAACGTGAACCACTACTACCCACTGCGCCTGTGTGCGACTTCTTCCACTACGAAGGTCCCGAGAACGCCTACTTCCCTCTACAAACTTGATCCGTTCCGATAATGCACCCTTCGAAGGTATAACCGCCGAGACGATGACCCATGGACCGAATGCATATGTTGTATGAAATGCTCGTGTTTGCTCCGTGTTGGAGTTGTTCGGTGCACGTTGCCCCTCTTTTGCCTTGCCACCGACATGTGGGAACCCCGTAATTGGGAGCACCCCACCATCCTTGCATGACACGCTCCCGTCACTTCCTTTTGCACCGGTATCCCCGTGGGCTACCGGATAACCGATATGTTGCCGTGGCATCATTTTCGGATTTGTCGTCGTGGCACCCCTTTCCCTTCCACCACGGTGAAAAATGCTTCATAATGCTCTTGTCAACTTTTAATAAAAATTGCATAAACTTGTTCATGTCATCTGCATCATGATAACAACAATTAAAAAGTTTAAATTGTTGTTGCATTAAATTACTAGATGCATATGAGGATTTACCAGAATCGTTGTGATGTTTCCGGCCTCTTTTAAACTTGCCTAGTTATGTAGTTTTATTATGCTTCACCTCTTGTCATGTTTAACAACATTTAATATTGTTGGGTACCTAACCGGGAGTGAAGTAAATAATTGATGTGGTGTTCCGTCAATATGCAACTCGTTGCATATTGAGCTCCACTTAATTTGTAGGATTGCTTGTGCACTTTGCCATGCCATGCTTCTTTAAACCGGACATACATCATAATTGTTTGTGCATCATGCCATGCTTATGTGGTGGTTGTTTACTATGTTGTGTGCTTCTTTCCGGTGTTGCTTCTTCGGGTTAGTTTCGTTAATGTCGCGTTTGTGAGGAACCGTTCGACTATGTCCGTTTGTCTTCTTCATGGACTCGTTCTTCTTCCTTGCGAGATTTCAGGCAAGATGACCATACCCTCGAAATCACTTCTATCTTTGCTTGCTTAGTTGCTCGCTCTTTTGCTATGCCTATGCTGCGATACCTACCACTTGCTTATCATGCCTCCCATATTGTTAAACCAAGCCTCTAACCCACCTTGTCCTAGCAAACCATTGTTTGGCCATGTTACCACTTTGCTCAGCCCCTCTTATAGCATTGTTAGTTGCAGGTGAAGATTGAAGCTTGTTCCATGTTGGAACATGGATATTTGTTGGGATATCACAATATCTCTTATTCAATTAATGCATCTATATACTTGGTAAAGGGTGGAAGGCTCGGCCTTATGCCTGGTGTTTTGTTCCACTCTTGCCGCCCTAGTTTCCAGCATATCGGTGTTATGTTCCCGGATTTTGCATTCCTTACGCTATTGGGTTATAATGGGAAACCCTTGACAGTTCGCTTTGAATAAAACTCCTCCAGCAAGGCCCAACCGTGGTTTTACCATTCGCCACCTAGCATTTTTCCCTTGGGTTAGGCCAGCCCAAGGGTCATCTTTATTTTAACCCCCCCCCCCCCGGGCCAGTTCTTGTCTAAGTGTTGGTCCGAAACAGAGCCACTTGCGGCGCCACCTCGAGGAAACTTGAGGGCTGGTTTTAGCTGTACGTAGTATTCATCCGGTGTTGCCCTGAGAACGAGATATGTGCAGCTCCCATCAGGATGTCGGCGCATCGGGCGGTCTTGCTGGACTTGTTTTACCATTGTCGAGGATGTCTTGTAACCGGGATTCCGAGTCTAATCGGGTCTTCCGCTAGAAGGAATATCCTTCGTTGACCGTGAGAGCTTGTGATGGGCTTAGTTGGGACACCCCTGCAGGGTTTTGAACTTTCGAAAGTCGTGCCCGCGGTTATGGGCAGATGGGAATTTGTTAATGTCCGGTTGTAGAAAATCTGAAGTTGACCTTAATTAAAATGCATCAACCGCGTGTGTAGCCGTGATGGTCTCTTCTCGCGGAGTCCGGGAAGTGAACACGGTGTTGGAGGTAATGCTTGACATAGGTTGTTCTAGGATCACTTATTGATCATAGTTTCTCGATCGTGCTTTGCCTTCTCTTCTCGCTCTCATTTGCGTATGTTTAGCCACCAAATATGCTAGTCGCTTGATGCAACTCCACCTCATACCTTACCTTACCCATAAGCTTAAATAGTCTTGATTGTGAGGGTGTGAGATTGCTGAGTACCCGTGACTCACAAGATACTTCCAAAACCAGTTTGCAAGTGGCCGATGTTACCGAAGCAGGTGACGCAACCAGCCTCAGGAGGAGCTCGATGAAGATCTTGTCCTTTGTGTTGTTCTTTCTAGTGATCAGTAGTGGAGCCCAGTTGGGGTCGATCGGGGATCTGTGTAGCATGTGGGGTAGTCTTCTTTTATTTTGGTTCCGTAGTCGGACCTTGATTGTATTTGGTTGACGTAATGCTTTATTCATGTATGTGTGTGAAGTGGAGATTGTAAGCCAACTATGTATCTCTTTCCCTTATGTATTACATGGGTTGTGTGAAGATTACCTAACTTGCGACATTGCTTTCAATGCGGTTATGCCTCTAAGTCGTGCTTCGACACGTGGGAGATATAGCCGCATCGAGGGCATTACACTGGCCTAATAATAAGGTGACGCATCACCTAGAATAGTGATACGTCCATTTTGCATCATGCTTTTATATCGATATTTATTGCATTATGGGCTGTTATTACACATTATGTCACAATACTTATGCCTATTCTCTCTTATTTTACAAGGTTTACATAAAGAGGGAGAATGCCGGCAGCTGGGATTCTGGGCTGGAAAAGGAGCAAATATTAGAGACCTATTCTGCACAGCTCCAAAAGTCCTGAAACTTCACGGAAGACGTTTTCAGAATATATAAAAAATACTCAGCGGAAGAATTCACCAGGGGGCCACACCCTGCCCACGAGGGTGGGGGCGCGCCCTACCCCCTGGGCGCGCCCCCTACCTCGTGGGCCCCCTGGTGGCCCTCCGGTGGCCATCTTCTGCTATATGAAGTCTTTCGATGGGAAAAAAATCATAAGCCATCTTCTCGGACGAAACTCCGCCGCCACGAGGCGGAACCTTGGCGGAACCAATCTAGGGCTCTGGCGGAGCTGTTCTGCCGGGGAAACTTCCCTCCCGGAGGGGGAAATCATCGCCATCGTCATCACCAACGCTCCTCTCATCGGGAGAGGGCAATCTCCATCAACATCTTCATCAGCACCATCTCCTCTCAAAACCCTAGTTCATCTCTTGTATCCAATTCTTGTCTCCAAGTCCGGGATTGGTGCTAGTAGGTTGCTAGTAGTGTTAATTACTCCTTGTAGTTGATGCTAGTTGGTTTATTTGGTGGAAGATCATATGTTCAGATCCTATATGCATATTAATACCCCTCTGATTATGAACATGTTTATGCTTTGTGAGTAGTTACGTTTGTTCCTGAGGACATGGGAGAAGTCTTGCTATTAGTAGTCATGTGAATTTGGTATTCGTTCGATATTTTGATGAGATGTATGTTGTCTCTCCTCTAGTGGTGTTATGTGAACGTCGACTACATGACACTTCACCATTATTTGGGCCTAGAGGAAGGCATTGGGAAGTAATAAGTAGATGATGGGTTGCTAGAGTGACAGAAGCTTAAACCCTAGTTTATGCGTTGCTTCGTAAGGGGCTGATTTGGATCCATATGTTTCATGCTATGGTTAGGTTTACCTTAATACTTTTGTTGTAGTTGCGGATGCTTGCAATAGAGGTTAATCATAAGTGGGATGCTTGTCCAAGTAAGGACAGTACCCAAGCACCGGTCCACCCACATACCAAATTATCAAAGTACCGAACGCGAATCATATGAGCGTGATGAAAACTAGCTTGACGATATTCCCATGTGTCCTCGGGAGCGCTTTTCTCTATATAAGAGTTTGTCCAGGCTTGTCCTTTGCTACAAAAAGGATTGGGCCACCTTGCTGCACTTTATTTACTTTTGTTACTTGTTGCTCGTTACAAATTATCCTATCACAAAACTATCTGTTACCACTTATTTCAGTACTTGCAGAGAATACCTTGCTGGAAACCGCTTATCATTTCCTTCTGCTCCTCGTTGGGTTCGACACTCTTACTTATCGAAAGGACTACGATAGATCCCCTATACTTGTGGGTCATCAAGACTCTTTTCTGGCGCCGTTGCCGGGGAGTGAAGCGCCTTTGGTAGGTGGAATTTGGTAAGGAAAAATTTATATAGTGTGCTGAAATTTACTGTCACTTGTTACTATGGAAAGTAATCCTCTGAGGGGCTTGTTCGGGGTATCTTCACCCCGACCAGTAGAGCAAAGAGTTGCTCCTCAACCTACTGAACCTACTGAAAATGAAATGAAAATGTCTGCTTTGAAATTCCTTCGGGTATGATAGAAAAACTGCTAGCTAATCCTTTTTAGGAGATGGAACAAAACATCCTGATGAGCATCTAATATATGTGGATGAAGTTTGTGGATTATTTAAGCTTGCAGGTGTACCCGGAGATGTTGTTAAGAAGAAGGTCTTCCCTTTATCTTTGAAGGGAGATGCATCGACATGGTATAGGCTATGTGATGATATGGGGTCTTGGAATTACAAACGATTGAAATTGGAATTTCATCAGAAGTTTTATCCTATGCATCTTGTTCATCGTGATCGCAATTATATATATAATTTTTGGCCTCGCGAAGGAGAAAGCATCGCTCAAGCTTGGGGGAGGCTTAAATCAATGTTATATTCATGCCCCAATCATGAGCTCTCAAGAGAAATGATTATTCAAAAATTTTATGCTCGGCTTTCTGATAACAATCGCACCATGCTTGATACTTCTTGTGCTGGCTCTTTTATGATGAAGACTATTGAATTCAAATGGGATTTATTGGAAAGAATTAAACGCAACTCTGAAGATTGGGACCTCGACAAAGGTAAGGAGTCAGGTATGACACCTAGGTTTGATTGTGTTAAATCTTTTATGGATACCGATGTTTTCCGTAAATTTAGCACTAAATATGGACTTGACTCTGAGATAGTAGCTTCTTTCTGTGAATCTTTTGCTACTTATGTTGATCTCCCCAAGGAGAAGTGGTTTAAATATCATCCTCCCATAGAAGTAAAAGTAGCTGCACCTATTAAAGTTGAAGAAAAGATTGTTACTTATAATGATCCTATTGTTCCTACTTCTTATGTTGAGAAACCACCTTTCCCTGTTAGGATAAAGGATCATGCTAAACCTTCAACTGTGGTTCTTAAAAGCAATATTAAAACTTATACACCTCATGAGCAAATTAAAGTTGAACCTGATATTGCTATTGTTAAAGATCTCTTGTCTGATAATATTGATGGGCATGTTATTCATTTCCTTGATGAAACTGCTAGAATTGCTAAACCTTGTGCTAAAGATAAAAACAGACCTGTGGTAGGCATGCCTGTTATTTCTGTTAAAATAGGAGATCATTGTTATCATGGCTTATGTGATATGGGTGCTAGTGCTAGTGCAATACCTTATTCCTTATACAAAGAAATTATGCATGATATTGCACCTGCTGAGATAGAAGATATTGATGTCACAATTAAACTTGCCAATAGAGATACTATTTCACCAATGGGAATTGTTAGAGATGTTGAAGTCTTGTGTGGGAAAACTAAATATCCTGCTGATTTTCTTGTTCTTGGTTCCCCACAAGATAGCTTTTGTCCCATTATATTTGGTAGACCCTTCTTAAACACTGTTAATGCTACCATAGATTGCAAAAGGGATGTTGTTACTATCGGTTTAGATGATATGACTCATGAATTTAATTTCTCTAAATTTAGTAGACAACACCGTGAAGAAGAATTACCTAGTAAGGATGAAATTATTGGTCTTGCTTCTATTGCCGTACCTCCTAGTGATCCTTTAGAACAATATTTGCTAGACCATGAAAATGATATGTTTATGAATGAAAGAAGAGAAATAGATGAAGTATTCTTTAAACATGAACCTATTCTGAAACACAATTTGCCTGTTGAAATCCTAGGGGATCCTCCTCCACCCAAGGGTGATCCCGTGTTTGAGCTTAAACCGTTACCTGATACTCTTAAATATGCTTATCTTGATGAGAAAAAGATATATCCTGTTATTATTAGTGCTAACCTTTCAGAGCATGAGGAAGAGAGATTATTGAAAACTCTGAAGAAGCACCGTGCTGCTATTGGGTATACTCTTGATGATCTTAAGGGCATTAGTCCCACTCTATGTCAACATAAAATTAATTTGGAAGAAGATGCTAAACCAGTTCGTGATCATCAACGACGGCTGAATCCTAAAATGAAAGAAGTGGTAAGAAAGGAAATACTAAAGCTCCTCGAGGCAGGTATAATTTATCCCGTTGCTGATAGTCAGTGGGTAAGTCCTGTCCATTGTGTCCCTAAGAAGGGAGGTATTACTGTCGTTCCTAATGATAAAGATGAATTGATTCCTCAAAGAATTATTACAGGTTATAGGATGGTAATTGATTTCCGCAAATTAAATAAGGCAACTAAAAAGGATCATTACCCCTTACCTTTTATCGACCAAATGCTAGAAAGATTATCCAAACATACACATTTTTGCTTTCTAGATGGTTATTCTGGTTTCTCTCAAATACCTGTGTCAGCCAAAGATCAATCAAAGACTACTTTTACTTGCCCTTTTGGTACTTTTGCTTATAGACGTATGCCTTTTGGTTTATGTAATGCACATGCTACCTTTCAAAGATGCATGATAGCTATATTCTCTGACTTTTGTGAAAAGATTTGTGAGGTTTTCATGGACGATTTCTCCGTCTATGGATCTTCTTTTGATGATTGCTTAAGCAACCTTGATCGAGTTTTGCAGAGATGTGAAGAAACTAATCTTGTCTTGAACTGGGAAAAGTGCCACTTTATGGTTAATGAAGGTATTGTCTTGGGGCATAAAGTTTCTGAAAGAGGTATTGAAGTTGATAAAGCCAAGATTGATGCTATTGAAAAGATGCCATGTCCCAAGGACATCAAAGGTATAAGAAGTTTCCTTGGTCATGCCGGTTTTTATAGGAGGTTCATTAAGGACTTCTCAAAATTTCTCGGCCTCTGACTAATTTATTACAAAAAGATATACCATTTGTCTTTGATGATGATTGTGTAGAAGCATTTGAAATACTTATGAAAGCATTGATCTCTGCACCTATTGTCTTTGATCATGATTGGAATTTACCCTTTGAAATTATGTGTGATGCTAGTGATTATGTTGTAGGTGTTGTTCTAGGGCAAAGAGTTGATAAGAAACTAAATGTTATTCAATATGCTAGTAAAACCCTAGACAATGCTCAAAGATATTATGCTACTACTGAAAAAGAATTCTTAGCAGTTGTATTTGCTTGTGATAAGTTCAGACCTTATATTGTTGATTCTAAAGTAACTATTCACACTGATCATGCTGCTATTAAATATCTTATGGAAAAGAAAGATGCTAAACCTAGACTTATTAGATGGGTTCTCTTGCTACAAGAATTTGACTTACATATTGTTGATAGAAATGAAGCTGAGAACCGCGTTGCAGACAACTTGTCTAGGTTAGAAAATGTGCTTGATGACCCACTTCCTATTGATGATAGCTTTCCTGATGAGCAATTAAATGTCATAAATGCTTCTCATACTGCTCCATGGTATGCTGATTATGCTAATTACATTGTTGCTAAGTTTATACCACCTAGTTTCACATACCAGCAAAAGAAAAAGTTCTTCTATGATTTGAGGCATTACTTTTGGGATGACCCACATCTTTATAAGAAGGAGTAGATGGTGTTATTAGACGTTGTGTACCTGAGCATGAACAGGAACAGATCCTACGCAAGTGTCACTCCGAAGCTTATGGAGGACACCATGCTGGAGATAGAACTGCACATAAGGTATTGCAATCTGGTTTTTATTGGCCTACTCTCTTCAAGGACGCCCGTAAGTTTGTCCTATCTTGTGATGAATGTCAAAGAATTGGTAATATTAGTAGACGTCAAGAAATGCCTATGAATTATTCACTCATCATGGAACAATTTGATGTTTGGGGCTTTGACTATATGGGACCCTTTCCTTCCTCTAATGGTTATACACATATTCTAGTTGTTGTTGATTACGTTACTAAGTGGGTAGAAGCTATTCCAACTAGTAGTGCTGATCATAACACTTCTATTAAAATGCTTAAAGAAGTTATTTTTCCAAGGTTTGGAGTCCCTAGATATTTAATGACTGATGGTGGTTCACATTTTATTCATGGTGCTTTCCGTAAAATGCTTGCTAAATATGATGTTAATCATAGAATTGCATCCCCTTATCACCCTCAGTCTAGTGGTCAAGTAGAATTAAGTAATAGCGAACTCAAATTAATTTTGCAAAAGACTGTTAATAGGTCTAGAAAGAATAGGTCCAAGAAACTTGATGATGCATTATGGGCCTATAGAACTGCATATAAAAATCCTATGGGTATGTCTCCGTATAAAATGGTTTATGGAAAAGCATGTCACTTACCTCTCGAACTAGAACACAAGGCATATTGGGCTATTAAAGAACTCAATTATGATTTTAAACTTGCCGGTGAGAAGAGGCTATTTGATATTAGCTCACTTGATGAATGGAGAACCCAAGCCTATGAAAATGCCAAGTTGTTTAAAGAAAAAGTTAAAAGATGGCATGATAAAAGGATACAAAAGCGTGAGTTTAATGTAGGTGATTATGTATTGCTATACAACTCTCGTTTAAGATTTTTTGCAGGAAAACTTCTCTCTAAATGGGAAGGTCCTTACGTTATCGAGGAGGTCTATCGTTCCGGTGCCATAAAAATCAACAACTTCGAAGGCACAAATCTGAAGGTGGTGAACGGTCAAAGAATCAAACATTATATCTCAGGTAATCCCATAAATGTTGAAACCAATGTTGTTGAAACCGTAACCCCGGAGGAATACATAAGGGACACTTTCCGAAATGTTTCAGACTTCGAAAAGGAATAGGTATGTGGTACGGTAAGTAAACCGACTCCAAAACAGTTTTTAAGGCAATATTTCTCCGTTTTGGAATATTTAGAAAAAAAATAAGAAGCAGTCCGGGAAGGACACGAGGCCTCCACGAGGGTGGAGGGCGCGCCCTACCCTACTAGGCGCGCCCCACTACCTCGTGGGCACCTCGTGTGCTCTCCGGACTCCGTTTTCGTACACGACACTTATTTTGGTCGGTAAAAATTCATAATATAATCTCCCGGGGGTTTTGACTCTCGTATCACGCAAATATCTCCTGTCTTTGTTTCGAGCTATCCTGCTGCAGATTTGAGCAACATGTCGTCCCAGGATTCGGAAGGAGAGAGCTATGTGGTTGATTACCTTGCAGACCCTAAAGTCTATGGGGATGTGGAGCATTGTGGTTGGACTACGGAAGAAGAAGAGGACTATGAACCTAAGGGAAAGGAGGAGACGAGCTCAGATGAAGATGAAGTCCCACTACCTCAACCTGGGGACATGCATGTGGAGTTCAAAAAGTCAAGCCTCCCGGATAGAGTAAACAAACCTAAGATCGAGTTTATCCCTTTTCGCCTCTTGCAGGAAAAGAAGCAGGAACTATGCAAAAAGATATTGTGCTTGGAGCAGGAGATCGATGACCTAAGGGACCAAAATTATGTCCTCAAATGCAAATTAAGGAAGAAGCCTACGCCATCAACAAAACCATTACCTTCTCCACCAACAAAGAAGAATTGAGGATGTGGTATGGGCACTCCCCTTGGCAACTGCCAAGCTTGGGGGGTGCCCTGGTATCGTATCACCATCACTTTTATCTTTACCATTTTTCTTAGTTCGATCCTTTTGGTAATATCTTGATCTAGTAGAATAAAAGTTCTTAGTATGTTCTAGTTGTGAGTTTTGCTTTATAATCCTTCTATGTAATCGAGTCCATGAGCTATATAATAAAGATTAGTGTTGAGTCAAGGGCTTAATTATTTTGCCATGATCCTAAGTGAATAAAAGAAAAGAGAAAGAATAAAAGAAGAAACAAAGAGATCATGTGAATCTTATGGAGAGTAATGAGCTCACATAGAGAAAGTATGATGAATAAAAGTTGTTGAGGGTTGACAAACATAGTTTTGGTCATCGTTGCAATTAATAGGAAGTAATAAAGAAAGAGGGGTCTTCACATATAAATATACTACCTTGGACATCTTTTATGATTGTGAGCACTCATTAAAATATGACATGTTAAAGAGTTGACGTTGGACAAGGAAGACAATACAATGGGTTATGTTTTCTTACATCTGAGATAAATTATATTGTCTTGGATCCTCCAACATGTTGAGCTTGCCTTTCCCCCTCATGCTAGCCAAATTCATTGCACCAAGTAGAAATACTACTTGTGCTTCCAAATACCCTTAAACCAGTTTTGCCATAAGAGTCCACCATACCTACCTACGGATTGAGTAAGATCCTCCAAGTAAGTTGTCATCGGTGCAAGCAATAAAAATTGCCCTCTAAATATGTATGACTTATTAGTGTGGGAGAATATAAGCTTTATACAATCGTGTGATATGGAAGGAAAAAAGCGACAGACTACATAATAAAGGTCCATATCACAAGTGGCAATATAAAGTGACGTTCTTTCGCATTAAGATTTTGTGCATCCAACCATAAAAGCGCATGACAACCTCTGCTTCCCTCTGCCAAGGGCCTATCTTTTACTTTCACTTCCTACCTTGCATAAGAGTCATGGTGATCTTCACCCTTCCTTTTACATTTTATCCTTTGGCAAGCACAGTATGTTGGAAAGATCCTGGTATATATGGCTAATTGGATGTGAGTTTTCATGAACTACTAGTGTTGACATTACCCTTGAGGTAAATCGTTGGGAGGCAAAACTATAAGCCCCTATCGTTCTCTGTGTCCGATTAAAACTCCATACCCATAAGTATTGCGTGAGTGTCAGCAATTGTGAAAGATTATATGATAGTTGAGTATGTGGACTTGCTCAAAAGCTCTTATATATTGGCTCTTTCCTATGTTATGATAAATTGCAATTGCTCCAATGACTGAGATTATAGTTTGTTAGTTTTCAATGAAGTTTACGATTCATACTTGAAATTGTGATTGAATTATTACTCTAGCATAAGAGACTATATGACAAGAATTATATAAGTTGCTGTTCTAAGAATGATCATGATGCCCTCATGTCCGTATTTTATTTTTTATCTACACCTCTATCTCTAAACATGTGGAATATTTTTCGATTTCGGCTTTCGCTTGAGGACAAGCGAGGTCTAAGCTTGGGGGAGTTGATACGTCCATTTTGCATCATGCTTTTATATCGATATTTATTGCATTATGGGCTGTTATTACACATTATGTCACAATACTTATGCCTATTCTCTCTTATTTTACAAGGTTTACATAAAGAGGGAGAATGCCGGCAGCTGGGATTCTGGGCTGGAAAAGGAGCAAATATTAGAGACCTATTCTGCACAGCTCCAAAAGTACTGAAACTTCACGGAATACATTTTTAGAATATATAAAAAATACTCAGCGGAAGAAATTCACCAGGGGGGCCACACCCTGCCCACGAGGGTGGGGCACGTCCTACCCCCCTAGGCACGCCCCCCTACCTCGTGGGCCCCCTGGTGGCCCTCCGGTGGCCATCTTCTGCTATATGAAGTCTTTCGATGAAAAAAAATCATAAGCCATCTTCTCGGACGAAACTCCGCTGCCACGAGGCGGAACCAATCTAGGGCTTTGGCGGAGCTGTTCTGCCGGGGAAACTTCCCTCCCGGAGGGGGAAATCATCGCCATCGTCATCACCAACGCTCCTCTCATAGGGAGAGGGCAATGTCCATCAACATCTTCATCAGCACCATCTCCTCACAAAACCCTAGCTCATCTCTTGTATCCAATTCTTGTCTTCAAGTCTGGGATTGGTGCTAGTAGGTTGCTAGTAGTGTTAATTACTCCTTGTAGTTGATGCTAGTTGGTTTATTTGGTGGAAGATCATATGTTCAAATCCTATATGCATATTAATACCCCTCTGATTATGAACATGTTTATGCTTTGTGAGTAGTTACGTTTGTTCCTGAGGACATGGGAGAAGTCTTGCTATTAGTAGTCATGTGAATTTGGTATTCGTTCGATATTTTGATGAGATGTATGTTGTCTCTCCTCTAGTGGTGTTATGTGAATGTCGACTACATGAGACCTCACCATTATTTGGGCCTAGAGGAAGGCATTGGGAAGTAATAAGTAGATGATGGGTTTCTAGAGTGACAGAAGCTTAAACCCTAGTTTATGTGTTGCTTCGTAAGGTGCTGATTTGGATCCATATGTTTCATGCTATGGTTAGGTTTACCTTAAAACTTTTGTTGTAGTTGTGGATGCTTGCAATAGGGGTTAATCATAAGTGGGATGCTTGTCCAAGTAAGGACAGTACCCAAGCACTGGTCCACCCACATACCAAATTATCAAAGTACCGAACGCGAATCATATGAACGTGATGAAAACTAGCTTGACGATATTCCCATGTGTCCTTGGGAGCGCTTTTCTCTATATAAGAGTTTGTCCAGGCTTGTCCTTTGCTACAAAAAGGTTTGGGCCACCTTGCTGCACTTTATTTACTTTTGTTACTTGTTGATCATTACAAATTATCCTATCACAAAAATATCTGTTACCACTTATTTCAGTACTTGCAGAGAATACCTTGCTGGAAACCGCTTATCATTTCCTTCTGCTCCTCGTTGGGTTCGACACTCTTACTTATCGAAAGGACTACGATAGATACCCTATACTTGCGGGTCGTCAAATAGCCTCTGGACCAATATTATGAAGTGGCATCTTGTATATTTCATCCAAGGCTTCATGCACTCCTTATGGTGGCTTCAAAGTCCTGAAATCATCACTTGTAACTCCGTTCTTGATCCCCTTGCGCATGCCATCATCTCCATGCTTGGTCTTGCTCCAGTGTACATCCGTCTTGTCCATGCCAGGCCCTTCATTTGTAAGCAAAACAAATGTATCCAATTTAGGCAGCATCATATTCTCATGAACATTAGAATCATTACCAAAAAACAAAAGTACCTGATAATTTAATTGGTGTGCACGAGCTCTAGTAATTGGTCCAGTATGTATAGCAGCAGGGGTTGTGGGTGTAACAATGGTATTGATGTCCTCATCATCCTCCCCTTCTTTAAATGAAGTCGTCCTCGATGAAAGCTCATCTTCCTCACCCAAATAAGGCTTCAAATCTACAATGTTAAAAGTGGGACTAACCCCAAAATCTGCATGCAGCTCAAGTTTATATGCATTATCATTTATTTTCTCTAACACCTTAAAAAGACCATCAACACGTGGCATTAGCTTTGATTTGTGCAAATTAGGAAATCTATCCTTACACAAATGCAACCAAACAAGATCTCCAGGTGCAAACACAACATGTTTTCTACCCTTATCTCCAGCAAGTTTATATTTAGCATTTATACGCTCAATGTTTTCCTTAGTTAACTCATGCATTTTTAAAATCAATTCAGCACATTCTTTAGCATCAAAATTAACCTCCTTCGAAGATGGAAGCGGCAACAAATCAATAGGTGCATGTGGTAGGAAACCATACACAATTTCAAAAGGGCACATCTTAGTAGTAGAATGCAATGAACGATTATAAGCAAATTCAATATGAGGCAAGCATTCTTCCCACATTTTCTTATTATTCTTCAGTTTTGCTTGACTTTTAATGTGTTTCAAAGATTCATGATCATAATTTATAACAAATTCCTTGGGCCATAAATAATGTTGCCATGTTTCTAAGGTCCGAACAAGAGCATATAATTCTTTATCATAAGTAGAATAGTTCAGACTAGGCCCACTCAATTTTTTAGAAAAGTATGCAACAGGTTTGCCATCTTGTAATAACACACCTCCTAATCCAATTCCACTAGCATCACATTCAAGCTCAAAAGTCTTATTAAAATCAGGAAGTTGGAGTAAAGGAGCATGTGTCAACTTAACTTTCAATACCGTGAAGGCTTCTTCCTGTGCGGTACCCCAAAAAAAGGCACATCCTTCTTTGTAAGCTAGTTGAGAGGTGCGGCAATGGTGCTGAAATCCCTCACAAAATGCCTATAGAAACCAGCGAGGCCAAGGAAACTCCTCACTTGAGCGGCCGTTTTGGGCTGCCGCCAACTCTCAATAGCTTTAATCTTGGCTTTATCATCTTGGCTTTATCAACTTCAATGCCCTATGGAGTAACAACATAGCCAAGAAAAGATACCCGGTCGGTGCAAAAGGTGCACTTTCCAAGGTTACCAAACAAACGTGCATGACGTAGAGAAATAAAAATAGCACGTAAATGTTCCAAATGTTCCTCCAAAGATTTACTATAAATCAGTATATCATCAAAATAGACTACCACAAATCGTCCAATGAAAGCACGTAAAACTTCGTTCATTAATCTCATGAAAGTACTAGGTGCATTAGTTAACCCAAAAGGCATGACTAACCACTCGTATAAACCAAACTTAGTTTTGAATGTTGTTTTCCATTCATCTCCCAATTTCATACGAATTTGATGGTATCCACTACGCAAATCAACTTTGGAGAATATTGTAGAGCCACTCAATTCATCAAGCATATCATCTATCCTAGGACTAGGATGATGATAACGGATAGTAATATTATTAATGCCTCTACAATCAACACACATACGCGATGTACCATCCTTTTTAGGCACTAGTATAATAGGAACAACACAAGGACTAAGATATTCGCGTATATAACTGTAACACCCACGATGCGGCTATATCTCCCACGTGTCGGAGCACGACTTAGAGGCATAACTGCATAGTAGGCATGTCGCAAGAGGGGTAATCTTTACACATCCCATGTACTGAATAAGAAAGAGATAAAGAGTTGGCTTACAATCGCCACTTCACACAATACACAAATATAGCATTACATCATCCAGAATACAATCAGGTCCGACTATGGAACCAAATAAAGAAAGACCACCCCAAATGCTAGAACCCCGATCGTCCCAACTGGGCTCCACTACTGATTGAAAGGAAATGAAACAACACAACGAACACGATGTTCATCGAGCTCCCACTTGAGCTCGGTTGCGTCACCTACACTGGTATCAACGGCACCTGCAACTGGTTTTGGAAGTAATCTGTGAGTCACAGGGACTCAGCAATCTCACACCCTCGCGATCAAGACTATTTAAGCTTATGGGTAGGAAAAGGTAGTGAGGTGGAGCTGCAGCAAGCACTAGCATATATGGAGGCTAACTTACGCAAATAAGAGCGAGAAGAGAAGCAAAGCACGGTCGTGAACTAGAAGTGATCAAGAAGTGATCCTGTAACTACTTACGTTCAAGCATAACACAAGAACCGTGTTCACTTCCCGGATTCCGCCGGAAAGATACCATCATGGCTACACACGCGATTGATTCATTTTAATTAAGTTAAGTGTCAGGTTTTCTACAACCGGATATTAACAAATTCCCATCTGCCCATAACCACGGGCACGGCTTTCGAAAGTTCAAAACCCTGCAGGGATGTCCCAACTTAGCCCATCACAAGCTCTCACGGTGAAAGAAGGATATTCCTTCTCCCAGGAAGACCCGGTCAGACTCAGAATCCCGGTTACAAGACATTTCGACAATGGTAAAACAAGACCAGCAAAGCCACCCGAATGTGCCGACAAATCCCGATAGGAGCTGCACATATCTCGTTCTCAGGGCACACCGGATAAGCAATCCGTACAACTAAAACCAAACCTCAAGTTTCCCCGAGGTGGCGCTGCAAGGGGCTCTAGTTTGGACCAATACTCAGAGGAGCACTGGCCCGGGGGTTTAAAATAAAGATGACCCTTGAGTCTGCAGAACCCAAGGGAAAAAGGCTTAGGTGGCAAATGGTAAAACCAAGGTTGGGCCTTGCTGGAGGAGTTTTATTCAAAGCAAACTGTCAAGGGGTTCCCTTTATAACCCAACCGCGTAAGGAACGCAAAATCAAGGAACATAACACCGGTATGACGGAAAGTAGGGCGGCAAAAGTGGAAGAAAACACCAGGCAAAGGCCGAGCCTTCCACTCTTTAACAACTATATGGATGCATTAATTAAATAAGAGATATTGTGATATCCAACAATAATCATGTTCCAACATGGAACAAACTCCATCTTCACCTGCAACTAGCAATGCTATAAGAGGGGCTGAGCAAAGCGGTAACATAGCCAAACAACGGTTTGCTGGGACAAGGTGGGTTAGAGGCTTGACATGGCAATATGGGAGGCATGATATAGCAAGTGGTAGGTATCGCGACATAGCAATAGAGCGAACAAGTAGCAAGCAAAGATAGAAGTGATTTTGAGGGTATGGTCATCTTGCCTGAGATCCCGCAAGGAAGAAGAACGAGTCCATGAAGAAGACAAACGGACGAAGTCGAACGGATCCTCACAAATGCAACGTTATCGGAACTAACCCAAAGAAGCAACACCGGAAAGAAGCAAACAACATGGTAAACAACCATCACATAAACATGGCATGATGCACAACCAAGTATGATGCATGTCCGGTTTAATGAAACATGGCATGGCAAAGTGCACAAACAAAACTACAAATTAAGTGGAGCTCAATATGCAACGAGTTGCATATTGACGAAACACCACATGACTTATTTAGTTCTCTCTCGGTTATGTACTCAACAATATTAAATGTTGTTAAACATGGCAAGAGGTGAAACATGAGTAAAAATACACAGTTATGCATTTTAAATGAGGTCTGAATCATCAAATAACAATTCCAGTAAATCCTCATGTGCATTTAGCAATTTAAAGCAAACAACAATTTTAAACATTCTTGATGTTGTTACCATGATGCAGATGGCATGTGCAAGTTTTATGCAAGTTTTATGAAAATGTTAACAAGAGCATATTATGAAGCATTTGTCACCGTGGCGGAAACAAAAGGGTGCCACGGCAACGACAACGGAAATGGTGCCACGGCAACATTCCGGTTCCGGTAACTCGATTGAGATGCTGGTGCAAAAGGAAGTGTGACGGGAGCGTGTCATGCAAGATGATGGGGTCATCCCGGTTACTGGGTTCCCGCGGGTGGACGGCATGGCAATGAGGAGGACCATGCAAGCGACAATTTCAGACACGGTGCAAACGCGGACATTTCATACAACACTCAACATTCATTCACGGGCGTCGTCTCGGTGGTTATACCTTCGAAGCGTGCAAACGGGATGGTTTGGATTCGTCGAGGGAAGTAGAGGAAGTAGTCATTCATGTTCGAGGAGCGGTAGTGGTACACGGCCGTCATCGAACTTGGCGTCACATCGTGTACTCGTACACATTCCGTAGATGTTCATGTCATCGATGTCGTGGTACTTGGGGTCTTCGGACTTGCCGGTCCCGTTCTTGCGACAGTCGTAGTGGAAATAGTAGTGTTATCGTTCAACTGTGATCATCGGGATGGTAGTGGAAGTAGAGGCACACGGCATCTTGTCGAAAATCACGCTGGCGGTAGTTGTACGCATGTTGTAGTCGAACTTGATGGAACCAATGTCCTCGAGGGTAGTCGTGGTACTCGTCGCGTTCCGGAACCAAAGTGGTACTTGGCAATATCCGGGACGGTCTTGGCGTTTCGGTGCGGTGTAGTGGTACATGTCAATGGTCATCATGGTACTTCGTTCCGGTCCTGTAGTCGTACTAGGCATTGGCATACCTTCGAGGGACTTGCATATCCGAAGGGGTACTTGGCAATCGACAGACGTCATGGTACTTGATGGTCCGGGTCTTGGCGTATCCAAAATGGAAATGGTCGTCGGTGGTGGAACTTGGCGAACCCGGGGGGAGGTATGCCTTGGCACAGTTGCGCGAAGCAAAGAAGATGAAGTTGGTGGCAAAGGTTCTCGTGCTCACATAACAATGAAGAAACACGGAGGCGCTGGACGCACACGCGGTGGAGGCCTCCGACAGGAAGTACAGAGCAGGAAAAAGGGTTGCAGGGGCTGACTGCAAAGGCAGGGCAGCAGCATGGCGAGCAAATAGCGAGGTAAGGGAGCTCGGGGCGGCTGTGTGTCTTCAGGAGCGATGCAGGGTGCAGGCACGCGTGGAGAGGAGCCCGGCAGGGGAGCTGACGGAGGGGGACGGCAGAGGCCGCGGAGGGCTTGCCGGCGAGAAGGCCGAGAGGGGCGGCGCTGGGACCTGCTGGTCATCGGGGCTTGGCGCGCCGTCTACAGAGGACGACGAGGTGGCGAAGGAGGAGCTCTGTTCCGAGGAGCTGGTTGCTGGTGGCGCGATGAACGGCAGGGTCGAGCAGGAGCATGGGATCGCCGGCAGGGCAGTAGGCGCAGCGATGTGAAGCGGGGTCGGCAACGAGAACGGAGACGGCAAGGCGGCGGGATTGCGCTCCGGCAGCAGCAGGGCACGGTGGCTGTGCCGATGGAGCTGTGTGGGCGGCGGGGCGACAATCTCGCGAGGTGGAGGAGGACCTGGCGGCGCTTGGCGGCGGTGGAGCTCCAGGGCGGCAGCTTCTGCGATGGAGGGATTGACGTGAGGAGGAAAGGGATCGGGAGAGAGAGATCGAGTGGATCAGGCTCGGCTGCGTTCGCGTGCGATGCTCTCCTGGCGGCGGTTGGAAGCACGAAGGAGGAGGAGGGCTTCGAGGGAGATGGGCTAGGTTTAGGTGGGGTGGGGCGGCTGGGTCTTAGGAGGGGGATGGGCCGGCGCATGGAGAAAGGATGGGCCTGGTGGGAGTGGAGCGCTGGGAGGCCCAGCTGGTCTGGACTGGGGCCTCTACTCTCTCTCTCTCTCATGACAGAAAGTAAAAAAAAGGAAAGAGAGAAAAGGGAATAAAATAAAAAGGTTAGAGAAGGGACTTGGGCAAAGGGTATTTTCTCAGACTCACAAAAATGAGCTCGTTCCAAGAAAAATAGGAGTGGACGCGTTTGCAAGTATTAAATTCAAAGTCATTTGAACTTAATTCTCAAATGGTTTGAACAAGGACTAGGAATTAGAAGTGCCCAAATATGTTTGGTTTTTTGGAGGAACCTCGGTAAATGGGAACAGAATTTTTGGCAAGGTTTTTAAGTCAAGCTTGAACTGAAAAGAAATGGGGAATATGCAAGTGTGTTTATGGGTGACTCCGAAAATGGAATATTTCATAATAGCTCCCTAATATTGGGATATATGTTGTAAAGAGAATCACCACGTGAATTCCCTCAATTTAAATGGACCGAAGATCCATGCAATTTATTTAGTTGAGTTAAATAAGAGGTGAAAGAAGACATGATGCAATGCACATGATGCAAAAAAATGAAAGCAATGAACCAAACAAACCACACGATGAAACCCGGAAATCATGGAAAGCACCTGAATCTCCGGTCTTGGGGCGTCACAATAACCTTTGTCGAGCAGCTGCTGTACTTGATGCATAATCTCCTTCATCTCCTCTGGATAGGTACGGTATGGTGTACGGTTGGGTAGCGATGCACTGGGAATTAAGTCAATTTGATGCTCAATCCCTCAAATAGGTGGTAATCCCGGTGACACATCTTGTGGAAAGAAGTCAGCAAACTCATGCAAAATGTGAATGACAGCAGGGGGCAAAGAGGAAGGCACGTGCTCGAATGAAAATAATGCCTCTTTGCACACAAAAGCATAGAAAACAGATTTGCTGAAATCTAGCTCATCAATATCAGATTTCGTGGCAAGTAAATATGCACTTTTCAATTTAATTTCAGAAGCAACACTAGATGGTTTATTATTAGGTTTCATTTGTTGCTCAAATTCTTTTGCCACAATCTAATCTTCACTCTTATTTTTCTCCTGTTTTGCTTTATTATCTCTATAAACATCATCTTTCAAAACGGAATCAGGAGTCATAGGAAGCAAAGTAATATTTTTTTCCTTATGAACAAGAGTATACTGATTGTTTCTACCATGGTGTACAGAATATTTATCAAATTGCCATGGTCTACCAAGTAATAAGGAACATGCTTGCATATGTACCACATCACAATCAACATAATCAACATATGTAGAGATACTAAAATGCACACGAACAGTACGTGTTACCTTAACCTTGCCGTTGTTGTTGAACCATTGGATGTAGTAAGGATGTGGATGTGGTCTTGTGGTGAGAGATAGCTTCTCCACCATCTCCATGCTAGCCAAGTTGTTGCAGCTCCCTCCATCTATGATGACGCGAATAGAACGTTCCTTCACAACTCCCTTTGTATGGAACAAATTATGCCTCTAATTTTGCTCAGCTTGTGTAACCTGCACACTCAAAACACATTGAGCAACTAAACATTCATACCTGTCAGCGTCTTCAGCGGACATGTATTGCGTCTCATGATCAGAATCATCTCCACCGTGTTCTTCATGTGTAATAAGAGCCAAAGTCTCCTCATCATAGTAACTAGCGGACTCATACCCACCATCCTTAGTAGCAATCATCACACGCTGAGATTTGCATTCTCTCGCAAAATGTCCTCTTCGCTTACAACGATGACAAATAATATCACTTGTGTGCTCTGTTGATGCCATGGAAGAAGAAGAAGAGCTTTGCGCAGGCCCGGCAGGTGTGCTCTTGGCAGGTAGTGCTGGTTGTGCCTGCTTGCTTGTATCACGGCTGGAGGTGGCACCTGATGGAGGTGCTGGTGTAGTGGAAGCAAAGGATGCACGTGGTGTCCATGATGTAGATCAACCTGCAGAAAAGTTAGTTCGCGCCAATGCCTGTCGATCCTGCACTTCACGTTCAGCTTTAGAAGCAAGATGGAATAAACGAGTGATATTATTATACTCCTTATACTCTAGAATGGTCTGAATCTCTCTATTTAATCTACCCATACGTGCAAGCATAGCTTCATTCTCCTCAACAATACCACATCTAATCATGCCAGTTTGTAATTCCTGATAATATTCTTCTACGGAATTTTTTCCTTGTCTTAAACGCTGCAATTTTTGAAGTAATTCACGTTGATAATATGGTGGAACCCAAGGAGTATGCATAACAGTTTTCAAAGCAACCCAAGTCGCTAGAATAGGATATAATCTACAATGTTCAGGCCACCAAACACGTGCAAAGCTAGTGAAAGCACAAACAGCAGCAGGAACACGTCTCTCCTCAGGATATTGTAAACATGTAAACCGTTGTTCAGTTTCTAACTCCCAAGTAAGATATATATCATGAACATATCTACCCTCAAATGGTGGAATATTCAATTTCAGTTTTTGGAGATGGTCATGTTCTCGTACCTGGGGGGAGCCCTACCATTGCCATTATTTGCATGTGGTTGACCGGGTGGTTGTGGTGCTGGTGGTTGCATGTAGTTCTGAATTTTGATCAACCTCATCCTCGTAATCTCATGCATAATCATCCTCCTCGTCATCAGCAGCACGAGCCACAGAAGTATCTACAGTAGCACCAATAGTTTGGCCAGGCGCAAGAGGGACACGGCTCGCTCGGCGGAGGGCTGTTTCACGACGTGGAGGTAGTCGTTGTTGTTGTTGTTGTTGTTGTTGTTGTTGTTGTTGTTGTTGTTGTTGTTGTTGTTGTTGTTGTAGAGGTGCGTTAGGTGCAGCCGGTGGTGGTGGCGGAAGATGCGCGAGAAATTCATTAAACTTGTTATCGAGCTTTGTTTCGAACATCTTCTCCATGCCATCTATCTTCTCCATGGCCTCTTCAAAACTGTTTAGCACATCTTGCACATGTCCACTCTTCATTTGCTGAAATTTATCATGCAACTCCTTAGTCGTCATGTTCTCCCAGTCAGTCTCATCGACTTGTGATCCTGCCATGGTTAGCAGCAATAGAAACACACAAGAATATGATCCTATAGTCTACTAGGAAATGGTGGTGGTGGGTGTCACAAATCCATCAAGCAAATCTCAATTTTTACCAGTTCTTACCCAGCAGCAGGCGGTGATCGGAAATCGATGTAGTCAAAACTCTTAAAGCTTGGATAGAGCGGTTACCACGGAGAGTCAAACGCACGACGTAGATTTATGTGGAGCTAGGAAGGCTTAGAATATGGTAGCAAAAATATTAGCAATAATCAATTCAGAGATGCAAAGTTGAATAAACGCTCAACGACGGTACTATGTTGGTCCTAGGATAGATCGTGCTAGAGAAGCAAGCCTACAACACTAACAAAATCACGGCACTGCACGTAAACAAGGGAAAAGCACACTCTGGAATTTATTTTATTTGCTCTGTTTTTGTAGCGCTCCTCTTTTTTTGCTCCTCTTTTTTTTGCGAAAAATCACTATAATGGCGAGTGTCTCAAAACTCTTCCCAGGTCAAACTGACACGATGGGCACGGAATTTTTTTTGACTTTTTTTTTGAAAATCAAGGCAGCAACGATGAAAAAGTGCGACAAAAATCACTATGATGGCACGTGGCTCAAAAGACTCGGAAAAACCTAAAAATAGGATTGGTCAAAAATATTTTTGGCTACGAAAATTTTGGCCTAAAAACTGCCCGGGGGTCACCAGACTCTTTTTTTTTGAAACCTACTCAGGCAAGGAAACACGAATCAGAAATTAGACGGATCTCGAAAACAAACCTAATATGAAAGGACTCGGATTGGTGGTGGATATATGGTGGTAGGATATGGCAGCGGTGGTGGTATATGGATATGGATTGGTGGTGGTATATGGATACGGTTTGGTGATGGTATATGGAGACGGATCGGTGGCGGATAAGTGGTGGTGGTAGATGGCAGGGGCGATGATGATGGTGCGGCGGCGGCGTGACAACTTATGACCAGAACTCGAAACCCTAAAAGACTAGACTCTAAGACCAGCAACTAGACACAACGATGCAACCGCAAATTCAACAAAGCAAAATACTGAAAAAGACTACGCAAAGGCTCAGACTGGTTCAGATATGATGAACTAACCGTAATTTTTTTGGCTTTTTCCTGGACTGTAGGTATGAAGAACAGACTTGGTCTGAACTATGAAAAACTGTAAAATCTCACCGAGCAACCTGGAAATCTGATACCACTTGATAGAGGCGAAGGTGTCCCGATGTTTCGATTAGATGGTGGTTATCGTTTTTAGTGGGAGTCGACCTTGATGATCCAACTACGATTGTGCGAGACGTCGCGCCTTAGCAATCGCTAAACCAACTTCCAAGGGTTATTGACCACTCTGGAGCACGATCAACCTGACCACGAGGGTCTGTTTCCTGCGAACAAATGAAGAACAAGCAAGAAACTAAGATTGTAATCTGGATATTGCGAATCTAAGAGGAAAGCTTTATTGGTCAAGGTGGGGTTCTGTGACGCCTTTGTCTGGTCGTTGAACACAAATGAAGTACGCGAAGTTGCAGCTATGGCGAACTTTAATCTAAACAAAACCCAAAGTCTAAACGATGCCCTAAGGGTTGTATATATGGAGGAAGGGGGGGAATTTCGTGGACCTTGGAGGAGGGGTCCGAAACCAACTCTATCTCTTGTTTCCCCACACATACGGACTCTAAAAACAGCCTATACTTAAGTATTTCGAAAATACATGGGCCTGGCCCAATAATAAGGTGATGCAGCACCTAGAATAGCCTCTGGATGAAATTTATGAAGTGGCATCTTGTATATTTCGTCCATGGCTTCATGCACTCCTTATGGTGGCTTCAAAGTCCTGAAATCATCACTTGTAACTCTGTTCTTGATCCCCTTGCGCATGCCATCATCTCCATGCTTGGTCTTGCTCTAGTGTTCATCCCTCTTATCCATGCCCGACCCTTAATTTGTAAGCAAAACAAATGTATCCAATTTAGGCAGCATCATTTTCTCATGAACATTAGAATCATTACCAAGAAACGGAAGTTCCTGATAATTTAATTGGAGTGCGCGAGCTCTAGTAATTGGTCCAGTATGTATAGCAGCAGGGGTTGTGGGTGTAGCAATGGTATTAATGTCCTCATCAGAAGGTCTCATGTGCGCTCATGTAGCTTGACTCGAAGCATGGGTCCAATATGGGCATCGTCTTAATGTTGTTGAAGAGGTTCACGCTTGTCACCGTGGTCGAAGGGGATGGCCCTTGCTCGACTGTCCTATCGTCATCTTGTTGTTGGAGGCCCATATGGTGTAGCACCTCGTTGCTCGTCTCCATGACCGAAGGGAATTTCCCATGCTCGGCCATCTTCCTTGAGGGGCTTCCGAAGATGGAAGTGTCGCCCTCGCTTGTAGGTGGTCGCATTGGGCCTGATGAAGTCGATGTAGGCGTACTCATGGGAGGTAGGCGAAGATGTCGCATGTCCGAAGGCGAAGATGCCTTGATACCACTGTAACATCCCAAATTTTCAATTTGGAATGTTATACACTAGATCATCATTGCATATCATATTTATTGCATTTTGGTTGATCCTAGAAATTTCACGCAACTCAAGGACCCTCGAAGAGAGTTGGGGATTTCGATATTTTCATATTTGAGTTGTCTCAAATTTTGAAAATAGGATCATTTGATTTTATTTATTTTATCTTCAATTATTTCTATTATAAAAATTATGAGAGAGGGAATAAAATGACTTTCCCAAAATAAAGAAATATCGGGGATTTAATAAAAAAATCAAATAAGATTTTTTTGGTTTTATTTGCTATTTTATTTGAATTTAGGAAAAATGCGTGTTTCTTCAAAATTGCATTTAGGCCCCAAATAAATGTTCATCCTGTGCGGCTTGATTTTAGAAGCAGGTGAAAATTTATTTTGGGATTTTTGGAGTCTGTTTAGTATTTCTTTTGTTTTTTTTCCGAGCGTAATTATTTTAAAAAAAAGTCCGAACCGACCTTGGGTTGTAACCGGCCAGGACTCCTCCTGGCCGGTCCTTCTTATAAGCGCCCCGAGGCCCCAGGCCAAGCCCAGCCGCGCCCCCGCCCGAAACCCTAACCCTAGCCGCCCGCCGCCGCCCGCCGCCCGCCCGCCGCCCGCCGCTGCCCGACCGCGCCGCCGCCGCCGACATCTCCGCCCGCCGGATCCGCCGCCGCCGGAGCCTTGTCTCGCCGCCGCCGTTTTTTCTTGAAAACCGTTCGGTTTTTCGACGGTTTTGTTCATTTTTTTAGTTTCGGTTTTTTTAAATAGATCGGTTTTTCCGGCTTATTTAATTAGCAAGCGTTCGTCCATTTGTTCATTTTAACGAACGTTCGTCGTTTTTCTTTTTTATCAGATTAAATCTGTGGTTTTTCTGATCGTGATTTTTGATCCAATTTTCGTTTTAGTCTAACTTTTCGCTTGTTTATCGGAATCAGGCGATTCAAGCGCCTAGAGTTTCGTCTCGAAACCCTCTTTCCATTTAACCAACTTAAACAAGTTTTTACCACTGTAAAAATTGCCTTAGATCTGGAAGAGTAAACGAAGCCTGTTTCTTTTGTCGTTTGTCTTTCGTTGCATCGTTCGATTTGATTCCTTTTGCCAACTGGAGTTCTTAAGTTGAACTTTTTGGTTAGATCTCTTATTTGAGTTTTACCTGTGCATTAGTTGAGTACTTATTGTATGCTTGTTTGTTTGCGATAGAGTACCCGGAGTGCGCCGCTTGCTACTTCAAATCGCTAGGTTTCCCGGATCACCAGCAAGGCAAGTAACACTTTTATCATGTTTTCCCTCTACACAGTTTTATTGCATTAGATCAATCCTCACACATTGCATGATTAGATCTAATTAAATTGTGGGTTTGGGAAGTAGTTGAGGTAGTACCTATTACCTATTATTATCAAACCTTTGGGAGTTACTTCTACGTTTGCTTATTATGCCATGCTATGCTAGTAGACGTGGATTGGATGAGTGTATCCATGACAGATGTGAGATTGTTAATTAATGGTTTATTTAAGGTGGCAACTTAAACACACATCTGGGTGGATTGAGGCACCTGGGTATTCCAGCGATTGCCTGTTTTTCTTTTGGACCGCCACCCAGGCTCAAAGGGATCATGAGATTATTCATGCTAGAAACTTCCGTGTGCAGCCACAAGCTATTATGGGCTCTAGCATAGTTGATTAAGTTGTGCGAACTCTTACAGTGGTAGACTAGCAGATGTAGGGGAAAGTAGGTGTAACGGTCTACCCGATCGTAAGGTGCTAGCGCTTCTGAAAGACTATGTCTCGGTCATCCGTCTTCTCAAACACCATGTAGTGCGAGAAACCAAACGGAGGCGATCGAGTCTTGTGGGGAAAAGTGCGCAAACCTCTGCAGAGTGTATAAACTAATCATGATTAGCCGTGTCCCCGGTTATGGACATCTTGAGTATCTAGTACCTGGATTATCATGTGAATCTCAACATGTTACTCTAAAATTAATTTTGTTGGGTTTTGTTTAATGATGATGCTTAATTGGGATTGAGAATGCTGTCAACCATTCTCAATGTTTAACAACTACCATGATAGTTAAATAAAATTTATTCCTTTGCAGTAGGGAAAAATTGGCTTTACGCAAAACTGTAACCATAGAGCTTTCCACCAGCCAAATATGCATATAGAATAGCCTATTTCATTCCATTACTCTCTATGTGTTATTTTGCCAGCATATTCCATGTGCTGACCCGTTTCGGGCTGCAACGTTAATGTTGCAGACTTTTCAGACGACGATTAAGGTGTTTTTAGGTCGTGGTTCTATACTCAGTGATGCCGTTGGAGTTGATGGACTCACTTATCTTCCAAGCCTTCCGCTGTTATCGTTATTAGATGGCCTTAAGCCATATTTATTGTAATAAGTTCTCTTTTGAGACACTCGATGTAATAAGTGTGTGATTGCTACTCTGTTATAAATCCTTCAAGTACTGTGTGGTGTCAGCATTACTGATCCAGGGATGACACCTGAGCACAGAGATTGGACCGTTTGAGGTCTGGTCGCTACAAGATGGTATCAGAGCACACGCTGACTGTAGGACACGACCACTAAGCTAAAGACCTAGATCACTACTCACTCTCTTCTCTTTCTGACTTCTCATCTTTTCTACTCTTTTAGGATGGCGGATGCAAGGAACAAGTTCACGCAACCGGATGAAGATACACCCTTTGGACGTCACTTGAAGGAAGTCACTAGATACCTGAACATAGGAGTACCAAGCTTCACCGGAACCTACAACGCCACTTTACCTGAAGAAGAGCGCTGGATGATTCAAGTTCAAGTTCCAGGAAGGACGTTCATGCCAGTCACTGAGCCCATAGAGTTTTCTTTTGATGCACCAACTTGGAGTCTAGGAAAGAGCATGGCAGCTCACATCGCCATGGGACGCATTGGAGAAGTCTACCGCAATGATCTCAAGGATACTATCTACCAGATTTGTGGGCGCCGAGATGAGCACTGGGAGATGATCAGCACCAGAAAGGATAGATCAGTTGCAGCTTTTATCCAGGAGTTAAACCAGCACATTCGACGTCAGGAGAACCAGATGTGCGCCGACATGATAGATCTGAAGAAGGCGAGGACAAGAATCAAGGAACTGGAGGAAGAACTCAAGGCTACACGTGAAGATTATGAAGAGGAAATCGAAGTATTAGTGGAGAAGAATGACGATCTGATCAAGAAGATCGGAATATTTATGGGAGGCCCTACACCAGTAGAAGAAGACGAAGAACCCAAGGAGATTCGCCGGAAGACTACATCATCATCGACGACACCGACTCGGATCCAGATGATAGCGATGATGACTATGTTGATGAAGCTGGAGCAGATATCATGGAGTCTGCAACCGAAGAATATTTCTAGTAGACCACCTCATCAGTAGTAGTAGTCCACCATGTAAATATAGTAGTCCGAGCACTTTTGCGATAGTTAGATCGATTGTATGCCCTTGTTTGATTGATTGAATGAAGTGAATTGTTTGCTTTTGCCTCATGTGCATATGGGTAGTGTTTTCTCTTTAGACCCCCTCTATTCTTAAATCTCATCTTTTCTAAACCCTCAGATGCCTCCGAGACGTGACCCCGGATTTACCTTCCCACCGGAGCTCACCCAGTTGATCCAGCAGCAGAACACATTGATGCAGTTGCTAGTCCAGAATCAGAATCAGGGGAACAACAACAACAACCCACCACCACCACCACCACCTGTTGATCACTTAGCCCGTTTTCTTAGGCTGAATCCGCCGGTGTTTTCCAGTAGCACCGAGCCGATAGTAGCAGATGATTGGCTCCGCAAGACAGCTAGAGAGTTGACCACAGCAGGATGCACGGATGCGGAAAAGGTGAAGTTTGCCGCACATCAGCTTGAAGGACCCGCAGCATCATGGTGGGAGAATTTCACAGCCACTTTCCCTGTCGACACTGTCACGTGGGACCAGTTTCAGCAGGCTTTTCGAACTGCCCATGTTTCAGCAGGAGCTATGGCCATGAAGAAGCGAGAGTTTCGCAACTTGCGCCAAGGAGGACGGACAGTTGGCCAGTATGTGGAGGACTTTAGTAAATTAGCACGTTATGCCCCAGATGACGTTGCTACGGATGCAGCTAAGCAGGAGAAGTTTCTGGAAGGACTGAATGATGAGTTGAGCATGCAGTTGATGGTAGCAACCTTCAACAACTACCAGGAGTTGGTAGATCGTGCTCTCATGATTGAAGGGAAGCAGCAGCAGATTGAGAATCGCAAGAGGAAGTATGGACAAGGGAAGCACAATTCAGGAGCTCAGCAGAAGCCACGTTTTACCCCTAGACCGGGAGGACATTTTCAGCATACCCATGGAGGAGGTAGCTCGCACAATCACAATGGCACCAAGAATGGTAATGGGAATGGAGGAAGCAACGGCCAGAACCGCACCAACCCATCGACCCCAGCCAAGAGAGACCTGAGCCAAGTCACTTGTTTTAAGTGCCAGAAGACCGGACATTATGCCAATGAATGTCCTGAATCACAGAATGGTAATGGCAATGGAAGCTCTGGGAAGAAGCCGAACCCTTTCAACAGGGGACAGGTGAACCACGTTAACGTGGAGGAGGTTGAAGAGCAGCCGGATGCAGTAATCGGTAAGTTTTTGGTTAAGTCATTTACTGCACTCGTTCTTTTTGATACTGGTGCATCGCATTCATACATATCAAGGGGATTTGTGGATAAGTATAACCTGCCCACCAAAGTTCTTAGAACACCTATGTTAGTAAGCTCACCAGGAGCGGAGTATATGGCTAGCCAAGGATGTTTTCAAGTGCCATTAAGTATAGGTAGGCATGTGTTCCCTCAGATTTGATAATATTGGAATCACAAGGTTTGGATGTAATTCTGGGTATGGATTGGTTGTCGATGTATGGAGGAAACGTCGATTGTGTTAGTAAGTCTATCTTGCTTACCACCCCAGAAGGGAGAAGGATCAAGTATGTATCCCGGCATGTGCCGAAGAGGACTCAAGTAAATTGTTTAACAGGAGTTGTGCAAGAGGAAGTACTAGTAGTGAAGGATTTCCCCGATGTATTTCCAGAAGATTGCCAGGCATGCCACCGGATAGAGATATTGAGTTTTTGATTGAGCTTTTGCCAGGCACAGGGCCAATATCAAAGAGACCATATAGGATGCCTGCAAAGGATTTGGTGGAAATTAAGAAGCAGATTAAGGAGTTACTGGATAAAGGATATATTCGCCCAAGTTCATCGCCTTGGGGATCGCCAGTACTTCTAGTGGAGAAGAAGGATGGATCATTAAGGATGGTTGTTGATTATCGAGGATTGAATGAAGTAACCATCAAGAACAAGTACCCACTACCGATGATCAATGATCTATCTGATCGATTGCAAGGAGCTAAGGTATTTTCCAAGATCGATCTACGATCAGGATACCACCAGCTGAAGATTCGAGAACGGGATATACCTAAGACGGCTTTTACCACCAGTTATGGGATGTACGAGTATACCGTTATGTCATTTGGTCTGACTAACGCACCTGCATATTTTATGAACATGATGAACAAAGTGTTTATGGAGTTCTTGGATAAGTTCGTCGTAGTGTTCATTGATGATATCCTAGTTTACTCGAAGAATGAAGAGGAGCATAAGGAGCATTTGCGTTTGGTTCTTGGAAAGCTCAGAGAACATCAATTATATGCCAAGTTTAGCAAATGTGAGTTTTGGTTGAAAGAAGTTGGATTTCTCGGACACGTTATATCCGGAGAAGGTATAGCAGTAGATCCCACTAAAGTTGATACCGTGACCAAGTGGGAAGCGCCAACAACAGTTGGAGAGATCCGGAGTTTTCTTGGACTCGCAGGATACTACCGGAGGTTTATTGAGAATTTCTCAAAGATTGCGAAGCCTATGACGGAGTTGTTGAAGAAGGATACCAAGTTCAAATGGACTGAGGAATGTGAGGCTAGTTTCCAGGAGTTGAAGAAACGTTTGGTTACCTCACCAGTGTTGATTTTACCGGATCAGACCAAGGATTATGAGGTGTATTGTGACGCTTCACGTCGAGGACTTGGAGCAGTGCTTATGCAGGAAGGAAGAGTTGTTTCATATGCCTCACGACAGCTTAAGCCCCATGAGTTGAATTATGCTACGCATGATTTGGAGTTAGCAGCCGTAGTGCATGCATTGAAGACTTGGAGACATTTTCTGATTGGAAACCATTGCGAGGTGTACACGGATCACAAGAGTTTGAAGTATATTTTCACACAGAAGGAGTTGAACCTCAGACAAAGGAGATGGTTGGAGCTCATCAAGGATTATGATATGAAATTGCATTATCACCCCGGAAAGGCTAACGTAGTAGCTGACGCGTTGAGCCGTAAGAGCCATGTCAACACCCTAATGACGGGAGATTTACCAAGGGAGTTAGCCGAAAATCTTCGAGAGCTATGTTTGGAAATAGTTCCAAGAGGCTATGTAGCAGCATTGGAGATTCAGTCTACTTTGATGGATAAGATCAGAGAAGCCCAAAAGACTGACAAGGAGATTGCCTCTATTAAGGAGAAAATGAGCAAAGGAAAAGCGAAGGGATTTCGTGAGGATGAGCACGATACCTTATGGTTTGAAGACCGTGTTTATGTACCAAATGATTCGGAGATCAGGAAGTTAATTTTACAAGAGGCCCATGATTCACCGTATTCGATTCACCCAGGAAATACCAAGATGTATTTGGATTTGAAGGATATTTTCTGGTGGACCGGAATGAAGAAGGATATTGCGGAATATGTAGCAGTTTGTGATGTATGTCAAAGAGTAAAGGCAGAGCATCAGAAGCCAGCCGGATTGCTACAGCCATTGCCGATACCCGAATGGAAGTGGGATAAGCTAGGCATGGATTTTATTACAGGATTGCCCAGAACACGTTCAGGCTATGACTCGATATGGGTTGTAGTCGATCGTTTGACAAAGGTAGCTCATTTCATTCCAGTGAAGACTACCTATACCAGTGCAAAGTTGGCAAAGATATACATGACTAGAATCGTTTGTCTGCATGGAGTTCCAAGGAGCATAGTATCAGATAGAGGAACCCAATTTACCTCAAAGTTCTGGAATCAGTTGCATGAAACTTTGGGTACCAGACTGGAGTTTAGCACAGCTTTCCACCCGCAGACAGATGGACAGACTGAGAGAGTCAATCAGATTTTGGAGGATATGCTAAGAGCTTGTGCGCTAGATTACGGATCTAGCTGGGACGAGAATTTGCCGTATGCAGAGTTCTCTTACAACAACAGCTATCAATCCAGTTTGAAGATGGCCCCTTTCGAAGCCTTGTACGGAAGAAGGTGTAGGACCCCATTGTCTCGGGATGAAGTTGGAGACTGCCAGTTGTTTGGACCGGATCTGATAAAGGGAGTCTGAACAGAAAGGTGAAATTGATTCGTGATAGGCTCAAGGTAGCTCAATCCAGGCAGAAGAGTTATGCAGATTCTAAACGCAAGGATACATTTTACGAAGTCGGAGACCGAGTTTATCTTCGAGTATCACCACTTCGAGGAGTTAAGCACTTTGAAGTTAAGGGAAAGTTAGCGCCACATTTTGTCGACCCATACAAAGTTTTGGAGCGTATGGGAGAAGTTGCCTATAAGTTGGAATTGCCCGAAGGATTGTCAGGAGTTCACGACGTGTTCCATGTATCCCAGTTAAAGAAGTGCCACGCAGATATGGCTGGTATACCGCTGAGAGATACGGTACCACTGGAAGCGATTCAGTTGGACAGTGATTTGACCTATGAGGAGAAACCAGTTAAGATTCTAGAGTATGCCAGTCGAGTCACCCGCAGCAAGGTTATCAAGTTTTGCAAGGTTCAGTGGAGCCACCACACGGAGGATGAAGCCACCTGGGAACGAGAGGAAGATTTGCTGAAGGACCATCCTCGCCTATTTTCTAGCCAACCCGAATCTCGAGGGCGAGATTCATCTTAAGCGGGGTAGGTTTGTAACATCCCAAATTTTCAATTTGAAATGTTATACACTAGATCATCATTGCATATCATATTTATTGCATTTTGGTTGATCCTAGAAATTTCACGCAACTCAAGGACCCTCGGAGAGAGTTGGGGATTTCGATATTTTCATATTTGAGTTATCTCAAATTTTGAAAATAGGATCATTTGATTTTATTTATTTTGTCTTAAATTATTTCTATTATAAAAATTATGAGAGAGGGAATAAAATGACTTTCCCAAAATAAAGAAATATTAGGGATTTAATAAAAAAATCAAATAAGATTTTTTTGGTTTTATTTGCTATTTTATTTGAATTTAGGAAAAATGTGCGTTTTTTTTAAATTGCATTTAGGCCCCAAATAAATGTTCATCCTGTGCAGCTTGATTTTAGAAGCCGAGGAAAATTTATTTTGGGATTTTTGGAGTCTGTTTAGTATTTCTTTTGTTTTTTTAGCGTAATTATTTTAAAAAAAAGTCTGAACCGACCTTGGGCCGTAACCTGCCAGGACTTCTCCTGGCTGGGCCTTCTTATAAGCGCCCCGAGGCCCCAGGCCAATCCCAGCCGCGCCCTCGACCGAAACCCTAACCCTAGCCGCCCACCGCCGCTGCCGCGCCGCGCCGCCACACCACCCGCGTCGCCGCCCGCCGGAGCGCCGCCGCCAGATCCGCCGCCGCCGGAGGATGTCTTGCCGCCGGCGGTTTTTCTCGAAAAACCGTTCGGTTTTCCGACGGTTTTGTTCATTTTTTTAGTTTCGGTTTTTTTAAATAGATCAGTTTTTCCGATTTATTTAATTAGCGAGCGTTCGTCTGTTTGTTTGTTTTAACTAAGGCTCGCATTTTTTCTTTTTTATCAGATTAAATCTGCAGTTTTTCTGATCGTGATTTCTGATCCAATTTTCGTTTTAGTCTAACTTTTCGCTCGTTTATCGGAATCAGGCGATTCAAGCGCCTGGAGTTTCGTCTCGAAACCCTCTTTCCATTTAACCAACTTAAACAAGTATTTACCACTGTAAAAATTGCCTTAGATCCGGAATAGTAAACGAAGCCTGTTTCTTTTGTCATTTGTCTATCGTTGCATCATTCGATTTGATTCTTTTTGCCAACCGGAGTTCTTAAGTTGAACTTTCTGGTTAGATCTCTTATTTGAGTTTTACCTGTGCATTAGTTGAGTACTTATTGTATGCTTGTTTGTTTGCGATAGAGTACCCGGAGTGCGCCGCTTGCTACTTCAAATCGCTAGGTTTCCCGGACCACCAGCAAGGCAAGTAACACTTTGATCATGTTTTCCCTCTACCCAGTTTTATTGCATTAGATCAATCCTCACACATTGCATGATTAGGATCTAATTAAATTGTGGGTTTGGGAAGTAGTTGAGGTAGTACCTATTACCTGTTATTATCAAACCTTTGGGAGTTACTTCTACGTTTGCTTATTATGCCATGCTATGCTAGTAGACGTGGATTGGATGAGTGTATCCATGACAGATGTGAGATTGTTAATTAATGGTTTATCTAAGGTGGCAACTTAAACACACATCTGGGTGGATTGAGGCACCTGGGTATTCCAGCGATTGCCTATTTTCTTTATGGATCGCCACCCAAGCTCAAAGGGATCATGAGATTATTCATGCTAGAAACTTCCGTGTGCAGCCACAAGCTATTATGGGCTCTATCATAGTTGATTAAGTTGTGCGAACTCTTACAGTAGTAGACTAGCAGATGTAGGGGAAAGTAGGTGTAACGGTCTACCCGATCGTAAGGTGCTAGCGCTTCTGAAAGACTATGTCTCGGTCATCCGTCTTCTCAAACACCATGTAGTGCGAGAAACCAAATGGAGGCGATCGAGTCTTGTGGGGAAAAGTGCGCAAACCTCTGCAGAGTGTATAAACTAAGCATGATTAGCCGTGTCCCCGGTTATGGACATCTTGAGTATCTAGTACCTGGATTATCATGTGAATCTCAACATGTTACTCTAAAATTTAATTTTGTTGGGTTTTCTTTAATGATGATGCTTAATTGGGATAGAGAATGTTGTCAACCATTCTCAATGTTTAACAACTACCATGATAGTTAAATAAAATTTATTCCTTTGCAGTAGGGAAAAATTGGCTTTACGCAAAACTATAACCATAGAGCTTTCCACCAGCCAAATATGCATATAGAATAGCCTATTTCATTCCATTACTCTCTATGTGTTATTTTGCCAGCATATTCCATGTGCTGACCCATTTCGGGCTGCAACGTTAATGTTGCAGATTTTTCAGACGATGATTAAGGTGTTTTTAGGTCATGGTTCTATACTGAGTGATGCTGCTAGAGTTGATGGACTCACTTATCTTCCAAGCCTTCCGCTGTTATCGTTATTAGATGGCCTTAAGCCATATTTATTGTAATAAGTTGTCTTTTGAGACACTCGATGTAATAAGTGGATGATTGCTACTCTGTTATAAATCCTTCAAGTATTGTGTGGTGTCGGCATTACTGATCCAGGGATGACACCTGATCACAGAGATTAGACTGTTTGAGGTCTGGTCGCTACAACCACTTGGCGATGATGATGAAGTGGTGGTGGTAGCCGTATGTGACACCCCCGATTCAATCGTACACTAATCATACACACAAACGTGTACAATCAAGATTAGGGACTCACAGGATGATTTACAACACAACTCTACAAATAAAATAATTCATACAAGCATCATATTACAAGCCAAGGGCATCGAGGGCACGAATACAAGAGCTCGATCATAGATGAGTCAGCGGAAGCACTGGTGCAGAAGTCAACTTGTCTTTGAGCGCCTGGAAACTTTCCTAACACTTGTATACTTTGTTGGAGAAGTTGACGAGGAGCTGTGAGTCGTCCCTAACGGTGAGGCGCGTTACTCCTAGAGTTGCCGCGGCCTTCAAGCCAGCTATGAGACCTTCGTATTCTGCAATGTTGTTGGAGACCTTCTCGCCTTGCTGAAAGCAGAGTTGCACAGCGTAGTAGAGCTTGTCCTGCGTGGGCGAGATGAGTACTGCTCCAGCCCCCGCGCCCTGATGCGCAAAGGGACCCATCGAAGTACCAACTTGAAACACCAACGATTCGGCTATATCTCCCACGTGTCGGAGCACGACTTAGAGGCATAACCGCATAGTAGGCATGTCATAAGAGGGGTAATCTTTGCACATCCCATGTACTAAATAAGAAAGAGATAAAGAGTTGGCTTACAATCGCCACTTCACACAATACATAAATATAGCATTACATCATCCAGAATACAATCAAGGTCCGACTACGGAACCAAATAAAAAAGACAACCCCTCATGCGAAAGATCCCCGATTGCCCCGACTAGGCTCCACTACTAATCAACTGGAAACGAAACAACACAACGAACAAGATCTTCATCGAGCTCCTCCTTGAGCTCGGTTGCGTCACCTGCACTGGTATCATCGGTACCTGCAATTGGTTTTTTGGAAGTAATCTGTGAGTCACGGGGACTAAGCAATCTCACACCCTCGCGATCAAGACTATTTAAGCTTATGGGTAGGAAAAGGGTAGTGAGGTGGAGTTGCAGCAAGCACTAGCATATATGGTGGCTAACTTACGCAAATGAGAGCGAGAAGAGAAGCAAATCACGGTCGGAGCACGACTTAGAGGCATAACCGCATTGTAGGCATGTCGAAAGAGGGGTAATCTTTACACATCCCATTTACTGAATAAGAAAGCGGTACAGAGTTCGCTTACAATCGCCACTTCACACAATACATAAATATAGCATTACATCATCCAGATACAATCAAGGTCCGACTACGAAACCAAAAAAAAAGACAACCCCAAATGCATAAGATGCCCGATCGCCCCAACTGGGCTCTACTACTGATCGTATAGAAAGGAAATGTAGTAACGTCATGAGTCCTCATCAAACTCCCACTTAGTTAAGTCGCATCTCCTGGAATGGTATCATCGGCACCTGCATCTGGTTTTGGAAGTAATCTGTGAGTCACGGAGACTCAGCAATCTCACACCCTCGCGATCAAGACTATTTAAGCTTATGGGCAGGGAAAAGGTATGAGGTGGAGCTGCAGCAAGCACTAGCATATATGGTGGCTAACTTACGCAAATGAGAGCGAGAAGAGAAGGCCAAAGCACGGTCGAGAATCTATGATCAAGAAGTGATCCTAGAATTACTTACGTCCAAGCATAACGCGAGACCGTGTTCTCTTCCCGGACTCCGCCGAAAAGAGACCATCACGGCTACACATGTTGTTGATCCATTTTAATTAAGTTAAGTTTCAGGTTCTCTACAACCGGACATTAACAAATTCCCATCTGCCCATAACCGCGGGCACGACTTTTGAAAGTTCAAAAACCTGCAGGGGTGTCCCAACTTAGCCCATCACAAGCTCTCACGGGCAACGAAGGATATTCCTTCTCCCAGGACGGCCCGATCACACAAGGAATCCCGTTTACAAGACATCTCGACAATGGTAAAACAAGACCAGTAAAGCCGCCGGAATGTGCCGACAGATCCCGATAGGAGCTGCACATATCTCGTTCTCAGGGCACACCAGATTGTCCAAGGTTCCGGTAGGCCAACCCAGAGTTGCCCCTGGTGGCCACCGGCTGCTGACAGGTTAGACCAACACTCAGAGGAGCACTGGCCAGGGGGTTTAAAATAAAGATGACCCTTGAGTCCACGGAACCCAAGGGAAAAAGACTACGTGGAAAATGGTAAAACCAAGGTTGGCCCTTGCTGGAGGAGTTTTATTCAAGGCGAACTGTCAAGGGGTTCCCATTAGAACCCAACCGCGTAAGGAACGCAAAAATCAAGGAATATAACACCGGTATGATGGAAACTTGGGCGGCAAGAGTGGAACAAAACACCAGGCTTAAGGCCGAGCCTTCCACCCTTTACCAAATATATAGGTGCATTAAAGTAAACAAGATATAATAATGATATCCCAAAAATAATCATGTTCCAACAAGGAACAAACTTCAATCTTCACCTGCAACTATCAGCACTATAAGAGGGGCTGAGCAAAGCGGTGACATAGCCAAACAACGGTTTGCTAGCACAAGGTGGGTTAGAGGCTTGACATGGCAACATGGGAGGCAAGATAAAGCATGTGGTAGGTATCGAAGCATAGGCATAGCAATAGAGCGAGCAACTAGCAAGCAAAGAGAGAAGTGATTTCGAGGGTATGGTCATCTTGCCTGCAAAGTTCTCCGAGTTGATGTAAGCATAATCCTCGTAAGCGTACTCAGCGGGTTTCTCGATCACGTAGTCGTCTCCTGGCTCTATCCAAAGCAAGAACACAAGCAAAGGGAACCACAATCAACCACGGTGCAATGCGTAAGCAACATGATGCAAAACAAGGCATGATATGGGGGATGTGATATGCAACGCATATGCGTGCTTCGGAAGGGAAAGATTGAACCAGGACACAACTTGGAAAACCAAGAGTGCCGCTGGAAAGATGAGTTGATTTCGGTCGAAATCTATATAAAGATCACCGGAATCGGATGCATGGTTTGCAAATGGCACGCAAAACAATAATGGCACGATTCTGTGATTAACAGCACAATGCCATCTAGAATGCAACAAGAAACTAAGCTAGTGCACTCCAACATAGCAACAAAGCACATGGCAGTGGTCCACTCAAGATTCCTGACAAAAGATGAACACTGAGCTACGGCTAAATCACACAATAATAGGCTCAAACAAGCATGGCAAAAGTGCAAAAGATATCAACATCTCAGACTTGGTGAAAATAACATGTCAGGATTTAACATCAGGAAGCAAAGTTTAGAGTAAGATAACAACCTGCTACAGGAACATATCATGGCAAAGCAAGGCATGGAATGAAACTACACAAAGCATATAACAAAAGTGCCTTACTGACCATAAGCCAAAAAGGATCGGAAGATATGATGGTACCCATATAAACATAGCAAGTTTCGTTAACCGATTCAGACTTAGCAAAAAACTGGACATGGCAAAAACAGAGTTACGTAGGCATGTTTGCGAGTTCGATGCACTCACCACAATGCATTGCATGGCAAACTAAGCATACACCCAGCAAGAATACATGTTCAAGTAGCTAACCATGGCTAGAACCAACTCATAGCATGCATGGATCAACTACAACAACCTTGGCAAAATTGATTAACACGTAAACAATCTGCCAGGAACATTTTATAGCAAAAGTAGAGCAAGATTGAGTCATGCTAGGGTACTCCATAATTGCAAACAAAGACATGGATGGATAGAACATAACAATATATCAAAATCATCCTTACTGAACATGCTCAAAAGAGGCATGGATCACTCTGTAGCAACATGAATACATGGCAAAAAAATAACATCAGGGAAATGACTTAGAAGAATTCTAAGTCCCTGAAATCAGCAACATCACGAGAGCAACTTGGCATGCTTGTGCTAGTCACCACATTTATCACAAAAATACATGGCATACACCCCTGTAAAGATGGCATGGCATAGCCCAAAACACATGTAGGACTCAAGTTCATAGGAGGCACACAACAATCATGGCAAAAATGGCAAATGTCCATTATCTGTTAAGAAACAAAACTAATATTTTATAGCACTCCTGCAACAGCATTTAGGGCATCAAGATGAACTCAAACAAGCATGGTGCAATGGAACAAAATGAAGAGTACATCCAGACGAACAATTTGATATATCACATGCGCAAAACGGAGCTACGGATGATGAGATATGATGTCATGAACTTGTCTAGAAAATATTAGAAATTGGGGACTTATTGGAAATTCGACCTCGACGTAAAAGTCAATGGGGCACGGGAACCGAGGCTCGCCGGCACGGGACTCTCCGGAGATGGCGGGGAAGGAGGCGAGGCTCGCCGGAGATGGCGGGGAAGGAGGCGAGGCTCGTCGGAGATGGCGGATCCGGCCGGATCCCGGCGCGGGGAGGCGAAGGAGGTCGCCGGCGGGCGCGGGGCGAGGCCGGGGACGACGGGGCGGCGGTCAGCGAGCTGGGCGGCGGAAGAGGCGAGCTGGGCGGCGGAGGAAGTCGCGAGGCGGCGGCGCCCGATCCGGGCCGGGAGGACCTCCCACGGGCCCCGCGGGCTTCGGCGGCGGCAGTGAAGTGGGGCACGACCCGGTGATGTGGCGTGCAGCGATTGGGCGAGGGGACGGCAGCGGCCATGTCCGGCGCCGGGCGGACGTGTCCGGCACGCGGAGGAAGGGGAAGACTAGGGTTTCGCCCGAATTTTTGGAGGAGTGCACATATTTATAGGTAGAGGGAGCTAGGAGACTCCAAAAGGAGTGTGGTTTTCGGCCACGCGGTCGTGATCGAACGACCGAGAGGATGGAGGGGGTTTAGGTGGATTTTGGGCCACTTTGGAGGGGTGTTGGGCTGCAACACACACGAGGCCTTTACGGTTCCTCGGTTAACCGTTGGAGTATCAAACAAAGTCCAAATGGCACAAAACTTGACAGGCGGTCCACCGGTAGTATACCAAGACCGCTTGGCAAGTCTCGGTCCAATCCGAGAACGTTTAACACCCGCACACGAAAAGAGACAAAAGGGGACACCGGAGGACGTAGGAGTGCCGGAATGCAAAACGGACAACGGGGAAAAAGCTCGGATGCATGAGATGAACACATATGCAAATGCGATGCATATGATGACATGATATGAGATGCATGACATGGAAGAAATGCAAAACAAAGACAAAACCCAACCACGAGGGAATATCATAACTTGGTGCCGAAAATGGCAAGAGTTGGAATACAAATATGGCGAGTTACATACGGGGCGTTACAACACTCCACCACTACGAAAGGATCTCGTCCTGAGATCTAGGACTGGAAAAACTCTGGATATTCAGAGCGGAGGTGGTCCTCGCGTTCCCAGGTGGCTTCACGGTCGGAATGATGTGACCACTTCACTTTCAGGAATTTGATAGACTTGTTGCGAGTCTTACACTCAGTTTCTTCAAGAATAGCAATAGGATGCTCATGATAAGATAGGTCTTCTTGGAGATCAATATCTTCGAAGTTGATGGTGCAGTTAGGAGTCTTGAAACACCTGCGAAGCTGAGACACATGAAACACGTCGTGCATGTTTGCAAAGTTGGATGGAAGCTCAAGTTGATAGGCGAGATCGCCTCTTTTTCCAATAATCTTGAAAGGACCCACGTATCTAGGGGCAAGCTTCCCTTGGATACCGAAGCGACGAGTACCTTTCATTGGAGAGACATGGAGGTAGACATGGTCTCCGATCTCGAAAGCCAAATCACGATGCTTGCTATCAAAGTGACTCTTCTGGCGCGATTGCGCGGCTTTGAGATTTTCACGAATGACTTTGCACATTTCGTCAGCCTCTGTGATCAAGTCATTGCCAAGAAGTTGGCATTCACCAGTCTCTGACCAATTAAGAGGAGTATGACACTTCCTGCCATAGAGAATCTTGAATGGGGCCTTGCCCGAACTCGCTTGGAAGCTGTTGTTGTAGGAGAACTCAGCATATGGCAGACAATCTTCCCACTTCATACCGAAAGAAATGACACATGCCCTGAGCATATCTTCAAGAATTTGATTGACTCGCTCGACTTGGCCACTAGTTTGAGGATGTGTTAGGACCCCGATTCCAAGTCACATCGATCTAGCCGGTAACACCTCATATCACTTTGCGGCCTCATGCACGGTATTCCCACGGGTGTTGCCTTACCATGGCCCGTGACCGTTTGCGCCTTTTGGCTCACGTATATGATAGTGTCGCTAGCATCGATATGACCGAGAACCCGGGCCGACATGGCTAGTCATGAACCTAAAGCGGCACTAACCTATGGGGACATGCATACATGAATCACATCGAGCATCTCGGTCAGCAGCGTGTGAATCCTGGCTGTAGCACTGGGCTAACAGGACTCCCGGAACCCGGGCTGTAGCAGGCTAGGCAGGACTCCGGATGTCACCGCGTGATATTTCCCCGAAGGGACAGACACAGGAACAAAGTGAAACACATGCCGGCCAGTCAAGTGTTCTGAGCAGTAGTGCTGGGCTAGAAGGACTCCGGTGAACCGGGTTGTAGCGGACTACTATGGCTCATGGAAGCACTAGACTACATCTCCCCATAAGAGAGGCTACCAAGGATAAACAACTAGATTGTCGGATCCCACACATACCAAGCATTTCAATCATACACACAATATGCTCGATATGTGTAAATACAACATGGCATCACAACAGAACTCTACAACTCAAGGTACTTTATTTAAAGGCTCCGGAGAGCCATACATAACATGCTCATATAGGTAGGGGTCCCATGACCCGACACTCAAGTCATACAAGCATACAAGAACATGCGGAAGCAAACTAGTCTGAGTACAGACACTAGAAAGAAAGAAGGCTTGATGAAGCTTGTCTATCTACATAGGGCCCTCCATGGCTCGGAATCACCACCTAGGTGGCAAGTCACTCATCGGCGTCGAGGTCTAAGTAAAACCCGTCGGAGGGGGCGGTGTTGTCGTCTAAAAATAGTAATTAAAGCAACATGAGTACAAAGGTACTTAGCAAGTCTTACAACAAATCCTACTATACATGCTCATTCTCAAGAAGGTGGTGGAGTTATTGCAACAAGCTAGCTTTGACTCTTGGCTAAGCTATCCTACGAGAAACCACTTGTAAAAAATAGTTTTCGCACACGAGTCCACTAATCACCAACACAATACTCCACCGTGGATCCTCCCTCGTCATCCTACGAGAGGGCCATCCTCGGTACTCACACTTATCTTGAGTCTTTTAGTAGTAACCATTAACTTGTCTATGAACTGTATAGGCAACCAAGTAGTCCTTTACCGCGGACGTGGCTATTCGAATAGATGATGTTAACCCTGCAGGGGTGTACTTCTTCACACATGCTCTCACCACTTACCGTCGTTTACACGACATGTACTCGGCAACCTTCAAGCGGAAGCGCAACGAGGGTGTCGGCCACGGCCTACCTAAACACTCAAGTCTCTAGTCCAGGTTTATCGCCTATCCAGGTTCCATCCGCAGGGAGTCCGGCCGAGTTTCCACATACGGCCTCGAACGATGTGTACAGGGTTCCCGAGACACGAAACGGGCGACTCGGTACACCGTGCCATGGTGTATCTACTGCATCATAGCCCACCCCTAGGGTCAAAGCTACGCACAGCCGCCAACACATAACCTATAAACACCATAAACTAGTTGCAACTCCTGGACAGAGTACTAGGGTGGTTAAGAAGCCGAGAGGGTCAATTAAGGATCCCAATGCATGGTAGTAACTAATTCTTAAATCACACATACAGATCTCAGTTCTTAAGGACGGCCTCAACGAAACAACCCACCATGTACTCCTGTGTGGCCTCTCATCGATACCTTTACCAAATCATGTTCAACACATCCCTCACATTACCGACGTAATCATTTCACTCTAGCCCATCACCCAGATGAACCAGACCTGACACAACTCTAAGCATAGCAGGCATAGCAAGGTAGGAAACACATACATGGCTCAATCAACTCCTACACATGCTAGTGGGTTTCATCTAGTTACTGTGGCAATGACAGGTCATGCAGAGGATAAGGGTTCAACTACCGCAGCACACAGCAGTTTGAAAATGTTGTTGTCTTAATGCAGTAAATGAGAGCAGGAGCGAGAACATGGGATTGTATCAATATGATCAATGGGGATGCTTGCCTGATGGAGTAGTAGTAGGGTACAGCCCTTCAGTTGGATACTCGTGAATATCATCGGAGGCAGAACCTACCACGAAAGACACCACAGAACACAATCATCACATGGCAATATGCAACAATATGATGCATGCTATGACATGGCAATATGATGTGTCCTGGCTAATGCATTGTAAAACAAGTTGGTTTGAGTCTATTTGAATCAAAAGTTCAATTGGAAGCTTATGTTATTAAGTCATAAAAGTGCATTAGCTTGTTTCACCTAAACAGCAAGGTTAATGTGTTCTGTCATGCATGAAACCATTACAGATGGAAAGATTGAATTTTTCTGATCAAATTTCATATAAATCTTTGCATTTTGAGTTACAGATTAAAAGTTATGAATTTTTTAAGTTTGTAGTATTTTCTGGAATTTCCTATGTAAAAGTAATTCCAGAAAATAGTTATTGCGTCAGTAGTGCGTCATAGTGATGTCAGCGGTCAACGAAGCCGGTCCAGGTCAAACCTGACCAGTGGGACCCCCGTGTCAGTGTAATTAGACTAACTAATTTCTAGTAAGCACGAAACCTAACTTAATTAGCAGACGGACCCCACCTGTCATGGACTCAGGGAGGAGTAAACCTGGGCGCAGACGGAGTCAAACAGGGTCAAACGGGGTCAAACTTGCCGGCGAACGCCGGCGAGGCCAGATGCGGCGGGGCAGTGTGGGTTTCGTGCTCCGGCGACCAAATGGACGGCGGAGACCATCTACGCGTAGCTGGGAATGAGCCGCATCGTTTGGTGGCAGTGGTGGAGCTCGGGGTGGCCGGAAATGTCGTCGGCGACAAGCTGTGCAGCTGTCGGAGCTCGGGTGAGCTCGGGCTCGTCGTTAGGGGGCACGGCGAGGCGCGTGGGGTAGTGCTACGGGTTACTGCGAGTGCGGTGAGTGTGTTTGACACAATGGTGTGGTCGGAGTCACGTCGACGACGAGATCGGCGGTGGCGCATGCGGTGATGCTTCATGCAGTCGCTACGGTGCTCGAGAGAGAGAACGGAGAGGATGGGGAGGTGCAGGAGCTCACGACAATCCCGTAGGGGCAGACGGTGCGGTCGGGGACGAACTGTTGCGGCGGTGACAGCGAAGGGGATCTGCGGCGGTGCTCGGTGAAGTCGAGCTCGAAGAGGACGAAGCAGGGCGCGCGAGCGCTCGGGGCTTGGGCTGCTCGACGAAGACGACGACGGCGAAGCCGTTGGACACTGCAATGCTGCACGGAGATGACGGCGGACGCGAGTTTCATGGTGGCGTGGGCGCGGCAGCGTCGGCCATGGTGCGGGAGAGTGAGGGATAGAGGCAGGGGGCGAGTGAGGTGTCTGCGGGGTCGGGGTGGCGACGTGAGGCTCGCCCAGGTGTCCTGGGGCGTGGGCGGCAAGCAGGTGGCGCCGTGGCGAGCTCGCGCTCGCCGGCGTCACCTCTCTGCATGCCTAGTGGGGACGAAGCAGCTGGCTGGCATGGGCCAGCACAGCGTTGGGCCGCTAGGTGGGCCGGATGGTGGGCTGCGGCCAGGTAAGTTCCCTCCCACTCTTTTAAATTATGTTTTCTATTTTTCTGTAACTGTGTGCATTTATTAAAAATACTTAGGCATCTTCAAAAATCCTGAAAATAATCAGGGGTTCGGTTTAGATTATTTCCAATAGCCCACACTTATTTCCAGAATTATTTGGACATTTAAAATAGTTTATAGCATTTAAATGCCCAAATGCAAATAGTAATGATTTAATCCAATGACCTGATGTGTCCTGGAAAAATGTGAACCCATTTTGTCAGAGGTTCTAACCCAAAACAAAAAGGGTAGACTTTTTAGAAGGGCATTTCAGGTTCAGTGAAAAAGATTTTAGTAAACCCTAGTTGTTTCCAAGGGGTGCTGAGGGTTCTGTCATCCCCATTTCAATTTTCTAGAAAAGTAGACATGATGCAATACTCTAATGCATGAACTAGCTAGGGTGTGACAGGATGAAAGGTTGTGCTGAAGCGAATGTTGGCGCCCATGGCCTTCTGAAAGGAATCCCAAAACTTAGAGGTAAAAGTATTTCCACGATCCGAAGATATCAGCTGTGGAATGTCGTGCAAAGAGACAATCCTAGAGGTATATAGCTCTGCCAACTGAGCTGCTATGATAGATTCCTTGATAGGTAGAAAATGAGCCACTTTAGTGAGCTTGTCGATGACAACAAAGATAGCATCATTGCCACGCTTGGACTTGGGAAACCCAGTCACGAAGTCCATCTCAATATGGTCAAACTTCCATTATGGAATGGCAAGAGGTTGGAGGAGACCAGCTGGTCGTTGGTGTTCTGCTTTCACTCGTCTGCAGACATCACATTCATTCACGAACTGAGCAATCTCGCGCTTCATTCAAGTCCACCAATACGACTACTTGAGGTCATGGTACATCTTTGTACTTCCAGGATGAATAGATAGGAGTGAATTGTGAGCCTCATTCATAATGACTTTACTAAGGTCACCCTTAGGAACAACAATGCGATCCTCAAAGAAAAGAGTATCTTTGTCATCAAGGTGATAGCACTTGTACTTGGGTTGGCTCTTGGCAATCCCAATCTTCACCTTCTTCACCATAGCATCAAGAAGTTGAGCCTCACGAATCTGATCTTCCAAAGTAGGAGAGACTTGGAGGTTGGCAAGGAATCCTTGAGGAACAACTTGGAGATTAAGTTTGCAGAAAGCTTCACAAAGATCCGGTTGGTAGGGCTTGAGAATCAAACTGTTGCAGTAAGCCTTTCTGCTCAAAGCGTCATCAATGACATTGTCCTTGCCTGGAGTATATTCAATACTCGGATTATACTCTTGAATCATTTCGACCCAATGAGTCTGCCTGAGGTTGAGGTTGGGCTGAGTGAAGATGTACTTGAGACTCTTATGATCAGTGAAGATGTCCACTTTTCTTCCCAACAAGAGATGTCTCCATGTTAAAAGAGCATGGACAACTGCCGCCAACTCGAGGTCATGAGTGGGGTAGTTCTTCTCGTTGGGCATAAACTGGCGAGAGGTATAGGCCACAACTTTCTTCTCTTGCATTAACACAACACCGAGACCTTGCAGGGAAGCATCACAGAAAACCTCAAATGGTTTGGATTCATCAGGAGGAGTCAGAACTGGAGCTGTGACTAACTTCTCTTTGAGGGTGTTGAAGGCAATGTCACATTCAGGCGTCCAGACATACTTCAATGCTTCTGGAGGAGGTTGGAAAGAGGCTTCGCGATCTTAGAGAAATTCTCAACGAAACTTCGAAAATAGCTTGCAAGCCCAAGGAAGTTGTGGAGCTGCTTCACATTCTGAGGCGGTTCCCAATTCACAATTGTAGACACCTTCTCAGGATTAGCAGCTATGCCCTTGGCGGAGATGATATGCCCAAGGTAGAGAACCTCATCAAGCCAAAACTCGCACTTTGAAAACTTCGCATAGAACTGATGTTCTCTGAGTTTGTCCAGCACCAATCTCAAGTGCTTGGCATGATCCTCCTTGTTCTTGGAAAAGACCAAAATGTCATCGAGATAGACCAAGACGAAGTCATTTGTGTAGGAGTTGAAGATGAAGTTCATCATGCGAGAGAATGTTGGAGGAGCGTTGACAAGGCCGAAGACATGACAGTGTATTCATAGGAACCATAGCTTGTCCTGAATGCTGTCTTGGGGATATCTTGTTCACGAATGCAAATCTGATGATAGCCCATACGAAGGTCATGCTTGGAGAATAGTTCAGCATCTTTGAGTTGTTCGAAAAGCTCATTGATGTTGGGAAGTGGGTACTTGTTCTTTATGGTCTTCTTGTTTAGTGGACGGTAGTCGACACAAAGTCGGTCCGTTCCATCCTTCTTCTTGACCAAAAGAACACCACAACCCCATGGAGAAGAACTTGGTCGGATGAGACCCATACGCTCTTGTATATCGAGTTGTTTCTTCAGCTCCTTCAACTCTTCTGGTCCAAGCTTGTAAGGACGTTTGCAAATAGGTTTCATGCCTGGCTCAAGATCTATGACGAATTCAACTGGCCGGTGAGGAGGCATTCCTGGAAGCTCTTCTGGAAAGACATCTTGATATTCACAAACGATTGGAATCTGAGAGATGGCATCCAACTCGCCCTTCTCACTGAGAGAAAACAGTCGAATGGTATCATCACGAGCGGCAAAGACGAGCACATCCTTAGACGAGTGTGTCAATTGAATCTGCCTGGCAGCACAATCAAGCTAAGCCTTGTGCTTAGAAAGCCATGCCGAGAATTAGATCAATATCTGAGTTACCAAGAACAATTGGAGAGGACAAAAACTTATAGTCTCCCATCGTGATAGAAACATCCGTAACCATAGACCTTGCATTCATGAATTTACCTAGAGAGACAACTGATAACTGCCTAGGAAAATCTTGGAAAGGCAACTCATGCCTAGATGCAAATGGTCTTGAAATGAAACAATGCGATGCACCAGTATCAAAAAGGACTTCTGCTGGAATATCGTTAATAGGAAGGTTACCCATGATCACTTCTGACATGTCCTCTGCCTGAGCTGCGTTCATCAAGTTGACCTTTGTAGACTTGGGATTATGCTTGACCACTGTATTGCTGGCAGATCTCACAGGAGGAGGAGGAAGACGCCTCTCGTTGAAGCATTTGTTTGCATAGTGACCCTTCTTCTGACACTTGTTGCACGTGACCTCTGAGAGCGGCCGGTGATACTGAGCACTTGACCTTGGAGCATGAGACGAAGCCTTGTTCTGAAATCCTGGGTTGGGTGGGTGGGAAGATCCATTGCCACCTTTTCTCTTCTGCTGATAAGGCTGACGGAACGGAGGAGGAGGAGGCAACCAATACTTTTGCTGCTTAGCTGCCACTTGAGTTGAAGAAGAAGAAGGAGTTGCATCCCTGACTCTCTTCTTGGAAGCATCGCACTTGAGCAGCCTCTTGCTTTAATGCCATGTTGTAGAACTCATCGTACTTTTTCAGCTCAAAAAGCACGAGGGCTAGTTGCAGATCTTCTCTAAGGCCACCTCTGAACTGATAAATCATGCTCTTCTCGTCAGGGACATCTTGCTTGGCGAAGTGAGCGAGCTTCTGGAACATGATGTTGTATTGGTAAACAGACAAGCTACCTTGCTCCAGATTGCGGAACTCCTCACGCTTACTCTCAACAACACTCTGAGGAATGTGGTGAGCTTTGAAGTCTTGGCGGAAATCATCCCAGGTAATCACACGACCTCCTCTGGAATCTTTGTATTTTTTATACCACTCAGCAACTTGGTCTTTGAGTTGGAATGAAGCAAACTTGACAAAGTCCTCAGGCCTAACATTGCTGCACTCAAAATGTTTGCAGATATCCACGAGTCAATCATCAGCGTCTATGGCCTCGACACAGTTACTGAAGGTCTTTGGCTGGTTTGCAAGGAACTGGTTGAGGGTAGCAAACTGAGTTTCATTGTTGCCATTGCCTTGATTTCCTTGGTTGCGCTCCTGCAAGAGTTGCATAATCAGCTGCGTGTTGGCGTTGGTAGTGGCCATCATAGCTTGCCATGCCTCCGGAGGTGGAGGTGGTCGCGGTTGTTCCGGATTATGACGCGCTGGAGGAGCCATCCTGAAGAGGGTGACATCCGTTAGCATCTTGACAGACATATATTGAAGCTGAATCAAATGGATCGAAATTGCAACATATAGTCTTAACATTCAAACAATAATGAACGATTGTATTCCAAATTAAATGATCACACTTCCATAAATTGAGAAGCCACTTAGATAGAGGTAGATATATAAAACAACAAGGTACGGACATGAACAAATACTTGGTAAGGATTACCCAATCACAAACCAAATATCTGTGGAAGAAATACTAGAGCTACATGAATTCCCACCTATGAAACTCCCGAAATTTTCTGGTTATGCAATCAGGTGTTGGGGATACAGGGGAAGCATAATATCTCACCCAAACCTAGCAAATCCTACATCCAGTTGTATCCATCCTTCAACACATAACCAAGAAACCTTCGGTAATCATTTACCTCAACCTTTGAAAAGCAATCGTTATACGAGTTATGGCAATACTCCCGAACTCCCGCCCTAGTACTAGGTGGCGTCAAGGTTATATCACCAACAACTGCATAAAGGAGATTTTCGATGTCGGCGAAACTCAGGTATTCCAGAACTGCAACGATAAAATTGTGACAACAACACCTCGGAGCTCAACTTCCCGGGACACTGCCACAACCCCTAAATGTCAGGAGGCACCAAGAACAAAGTTCTCATCACAAAACCATGGGAACGATTCCAAGATACCCGCGTGATCCTAAAAAAATTTAGTGAAATTTGAGAAGAGAAGAGTCAAAACTCTACGTCAGGATGCCTCACCAGAGCGACGAAGGGACTGAGGAGTAAAAAGAATCCTACTCTCCGATATATATAGTCCTAAAAGACTCAAAACATTTTTCTAGACTCAACAATGCCAGCGATTCGATCAAGCAGGGGGCTCCTAAGTCGGGGATGGCTCTAATTACCAACTTATAACATCCACGATGCGGCTATATCTCCCACGTGTCGGAGCATGACTTATAGGCATAACCGCATTGTAGGCATGTATATCTCCCACATGTCGGAGCATGACTTAGAGGCATAACCGCATTGTAGGCATGTCGCAAGAGGGGTAATCTTTACACATCCCATGTACTGAATAAGAAAGAGGTACAGAGTTGGCTTACAATCGCCACTTCACACAATACATAAATATAGCATTACATCATCTAGATACAATCAAGGTCCGACTACAGAACCAAAATAAAGACAACCCCAAATGCATAAGATCCCCGATCGCCCCAACTGGGCTCCACTACTGATCGTCTGGAAAGGAAACGTAGTAACGTCCTGAGTCCTCATCGAACTCCCACTTGAGTTCAGTCGCATCTCCGGGAATGGTATCATCGGCACCTGCATCTGGTTTTGGAAGTAATCTGTGAGTCATGGGGACTCAGCAATCTCACACCCTCGCGATCAAGACTATTTTAGCTTATGGGCAGGGAAAAGGTATGAGGTGGAGCTGTAGCAAGCACTAGCATATATGGTGGCTAACTTACTCAAATGAGAGCGAGAAGAGAAGGCCAAAGCACGGTCGAGAATCTATGATCAAGAAGTGATCCTAGAACTACTTACGTCCAAGCATAACACGAGACCGTGTTCTCTTCCCGGACTCCGCCGAAAAGAGACCATCACGGCTACACACGCTGTTTATCCATTTTAATTAAGTTAAGTTTCAGGTTCTCTACAACCAGACACTAACAAATTCCCATTTGCCCATAACCGCGGGCACGGCTTTTGAAAGTTCAAAACCCTGCAGGGGTGTCCCAACTTAGCCCATCACAAGCTCTCACGGTCAACGAAGGATATTCCTTCTCCCAGGACGGCCCGATCAGACTCGGAATCCCGATTACAAGACATCTCGACAATGGTTAAAACACGACCAGCAAAGCCGCCCGAATGTGCCGACAAATCCCGATAGGAGCTGCACATATCTCGTTCTCAGGGCACACCGGATTGTCCAAGGTTCCGGTAGGCCAACCCAGAGTTGCCCTGGTGGCCACTGGCTACTGACAGGTTGGACCAACACTCAGAGGAGCACTGGCCCGGGGGTTTAAAATAAAGATGACCCTTGAGTCCGCGGAATCCAAGGGAAAAAAGGCTAGGTGGCAAATGGTAAAACCAAGGTTGACCCTTGCTGGAGGAGTTTTATTCAAGGCGAACTGTCAAGGGGTTCCCATTATAACCCAACCGCGTAAGGTACGCAAAAATCAAGGAACATAGCACCGATATGACGGAAACTAGGGCGGCAAGAGTGGAACAAAACTCCAGGCATAAGGCCGAGCCTTCCACCCTTTACCAAGTATATAGGTGCATTAAAGTAAACAAGATATAATAATGATATCCCAACAATAATCATGTTCCAACAAGAAACAAACTTCAATCTTCACCTGCAACTATCAACGCTATAAGAGGGGCTGAGAAAAGCGGTAACATAGACAAACAACCGGTTGCTAGGACAAGGTGGGTTAGAGGCTTGACATGGCAATATGGGAGGCATGATAAAGAATGTGGTAGGTATCGCAGCATAGGCATAGCAATAGAGAGAGCAGCTAGCAATCAAAGATAGAAGTGATTTCGAGGGTATGGTCATCTTGCCTACAAAGTTCTCCGAGTTGACATAAGCTTGATCCTCATAAGCGTACTCAACGGGTTCCTCGATCACGTACTCATCTCCCGGCTATACCCAAAGCAAGAACACAAGCAAAGGGAACCACAATCAACCATGGTGCAATGCGCAAGCAACATGATGCAAAACAAGGCATGATATGCGGGATGTGATATGCAATGCATATGCGTGCTTCGGAAGGGAAAGATTGAACCAGGCCTCAACTTGGAAAACCAAGAGTGCCGCTGGAAAGATGAGTTGATTTCGGTCGAAATAGATATAAAGATCACCGGAATTGGATGCATGGTTTGCAAATGGCAAGCAAAACAATAATGGCACGATTCTGCGATTAACAGCACGATGCCATCTAGAATGCAACAAGAAACTAAGCTAGTGCACTCCAACATAGCAACAAAGCACATGGCAGTGATCCACTCAAGATTCCTGACAAAATATGAACACTGAGCTATGGCTAAATCACACAATAGCAGGCTCAAACAAGCATGGCAAAAGTGCAAAAGATATCAGCATCTCAGACTTGGTGAAAATAACATGTCAGGACTTAACATCAGGAAGCAAAGTTTAGAGCAAGATAACAACCTGCTACAGGAACATATCATGGCAAAGCAAGGCATGGAATGAAACTACTCAAAGCATATAACAAAAGTCCCTTACTGACCATAAGCCAAAAGGGATCAGAAGATATGATGGTACCCATGTAAACATAGCAAGTTTCGTTAACCGATTCAGACTTAGCAGAAAACTGGACATGGCAAAAATAGAGTTACGTAGGCATGTTTGCGAGCTCGATACACTCACCACAAGGCATTGCATGACAAACTAAGCATACACCCAGCAAGAAGACATGTTCAAGTAGCTAACCATGGCAAGAACCAACTCATAGCATGCATGGATCAACTACAACAACCTCGACAAAATTGATTAACACATAAACAATCTGCTAGGAACATTTTGTAGAGCAATATTGAGTCATGCTAGGGTACTCTATAATTGCAAAAAAAGACATGGATGGATAGAACATAACAATATATCAAAATCATCCTTACTGAACATGCTCAAAAGAGGCATGGATCACTCTATAGCAACATGAATACATGGCATAAAAATAACATCAGGGAAATGACTTAGAAGAATTCTAAGTCCCTGAAATCAGCAACATCACGAGAGCTACTTGGCATGCTTGTGCTAGTCACCACATTGATCACAAAAATACATAGCATACACCCATGTAAAGATGGCATGGCATAGCCCAGAACACATGTAGGGCTCAAGTTCATAGGAGGCACACAACAATCATGGCAAAAATGACAAATGTCCATAATCTGTTAAGAAACAGAAACTAACATTTTATAGCAATCCTGCAACAACATTTAGGGCATCAATATGAACTCAAGCAAGCATGGGGCAATGGAACAAAATGAAGAGCACATCCAAACGAACAATTTGATATATCACACACACAAAACGGAGCTTCAGATGATGAGATATGATGCCACGAACATGTCTAGAAAATATTAGAAACTGGGGACTTAGTGGAAATTTGACCTCGAGGTAAAAGTCAACGGGGCACGGGAACCGAGGCTCGCCAACACGGGACTCGCCGGAGATGGCGGGGAAGGAGGCGAGACTCGTCGGAGATGGCGGATCCGGGCCGGATCTCGCCGGATCCGGCCGGATCCCGGCGCGGGGAGGCGGAGGAGGTCGCCGGAGGGCTTGGGGCGAGGCCGGGGACGACGGGGCGGCGGTCGGCGAGCTGGGCGGC